>NC_050176.1:7118282-7378282 GCF_008315115.2 Sander lucioperca
TAGAAGCAGGCTAGTGAATAGGAAGTCACCAATTTTCATTAATGGAGGGTCACTAAGTATTACATACAAGTAAAAACTAACCATGTAGATGTGAAGCCCATGCATATTGAAAAAAAGGTAGTAAAGTAAAAATAAAACAGATTACACTAAATTAAATTAAATATGCCTGTATGTGCCTCCATAGAGTCCAAAATAAATGTTGCAGAGTATAACTCATGCTCATGGGACATAAATACTGTCATAATTTATCATCATACTCTAACCTGTGAAAAGACAAAGTGCACAGAAAAACCTTCATTATGCCGGATTCACAAAATAACAGGAACATTACAGTTCTCACTGATTAGTATGAAAGATTTAAAATCACAACCTTGGGGGTGGGGCTATCGGCAGAGCTTAGTGTCAGAGGGACTGTACATTTTGTTACATTACATTTGTAACAAGGGATGGATTGTGCTGAATAAACACTTAGACACTTAGAGGGATCTTCTTGGCACAATTCTCAGTTAGTGTTGACAGCTATTTAGTACTAGTTAGCTTGTGTTAGCTAAAAGAAAACACAGTAAATGCATACATAAAAATAAAATAGATATATCTATATATAGATTGTTCAGACTAGGCATAATTAAAGGAAAGACCCCACCCTAAAACACTGACACTCTTTGCACTTAACATTTTAGCATCCATTTTGGTGTTGTGTGGAGTATCTTTCTTAGTTAACTGGCCAAATGCGGTCAATATCAGGGTGCAATACTTCAAGCTCTGCTACAGTGAAAATTGATTGCAAAAATTAACACCAGCAAATGTCAGATTCTTGTGAAAAACCCCTCACAATCAAAGAGAAAGGAATATTTTTAGACAGCTACGTACAACCACAGCTTCAATAGAACAACATGAGATGCAGCCACATTCTGCATTCTGAGAAAAAGCCACACTCTCTTGCTGTGCTGATTGTGGTCAACGCCATCCCATATCCCACAGCTAAATGCAACTGTTTCCATGACACAGGAAATCATAAACTAAGAGAAATAAAGTGGTTACACCAGAATTGAAGATGAAAATAAACACCATGAATGCATTCAATATGGTTAATTGATGTTATATAAAAAGGTGCAAAACATTTTCTAAGAGTGGATATTGCATTAATATTACACTTCACAGTAGACAAATAAAGTGTTACTTGTCCTTATAATTTTTAACATGGAATAAACAACAGCTGCAATCTGGGTCGCATGGGGACATGTCAATGCTTTCTAAAAACACTGCTTTGTGTGTAAAGTCAGCCTGAATTTTAAATAAACATTTCACAGATTAAAGATAAAAAAAAAAATTGATGTTAATCGCAAACTGCAGCCTCAAAGCACAACCATTAATCAAGTGGACCCATTACATTCTTATAAATGAACACAATCAGTGTGACAAACAACCAAGATAATTCAAAAGGTAGTGATGAATTCAGACACTCACACTACAGTAATAAGACACAAATGCGGATAATATGCTTGTGTGTGTGTGTGTGTGTGTGTGTGTGTGTGTGTGTGTGTGTGATTTCTTGCTTCCAGTGCTAAACAGACAAACTCATTGGTCTAAACTGCATATTAGTTGCTCAGGCACTTGTTTGAAGTAATACAAAAATGAATAAAAATGGACTCCCTCTGATGTTTGATGGATATCATTTCATTCTGCTCTTATTATATCCCAGTTAAAGGATCCTTCCTTTACTCCGTGTCTCTCAACTCCATGGTGCAGGCCACTTAAGACAGTTCATTCTCCAGGGACAAAAAGGCGTACCACTGTAAATGGAGCTCTATTGCTTTGATCTCAGAGATTGCACATCATTCACTTTATGAAATATAAAAGGCTTTGTGTGTGTGTGGAATGGATGTGTTGAATATCTCTGTGTCAGAAGCTGGACTCTGGGACTGTCCTTTTGCGTCCCAGCGAGGTTGTGCTGTAACGAGTCCTCTGCAGGGTGCCGTAAGACGGTTTGTCTGTTGTCAGGCTGCGTGATGGTGCTGGGGCTGTAGACATCCCGTTACGATGCAGAGATGCTGTCCTACGCATGCTCTGCTCCGATTTGGTGGGGATGTTGGAGGAGCTCTGGGAGCGCTTAATTTCCGCCGTGGTTCGTCCCACCATCCCGTTTGACAGCTCATCGCCCATATGGCCAGAGCCATTAGACCTGCCTCCTTCCACCCCAGTTCCTCCTCCTGCTGCTCCGTTGGACAGTGACAGCCTAGAGAGAGTCCTCCTGCCTCCTTCCTCAGCTCCTCCTTTCCCTGACTCACCCTCCTTGGACTTCCTTGAGTCCTTATCCTTCTTCAGGAAGTTACCTTTAAAGAAAGAGAGCAGTCCCTCATGGCTCTTGGGCACTTCTCCTTTCTTGGTCTTAGAGTTTCCTTCATATGCACCACGGTGTTCCCTATCAGACCCTGTGTCCCCTTTTTGTCTCCTCAGGGTCCCATCATGAAGGCTAGGAGTGCTGTAGCTGGGCTGAACTCCAGAACTGGAACTCCTTTTTGTCTCAGTAGTATCCTGCGATGCTTTGAAGGAGCTTTGCTTCCTGGCGTCCTTCCTCCTGGTGAGGGTGTTACTGCTAGAGCTACTGCTGATATTGGTGATGCTCTCATCTCTTGTCTGGCTCCCCTTCCTGCGTCTCAAGCTGGCGGTCTTATCTGATGGCCTCCTCTGGCCCTCTGGGACCTGTGGAGACTCAGGTGGCAGCTCATCCCCTGCCTTATTCATAAAATGTAAGTTCCCAACACTGGAAGATCGGACACTGGTTGAAGCCCGGCCCTCAGCAGCTGCCTTTGTGATGCGTGGGTCGCTCATCAACGTTACTATTGGATCCTTTGTGCACCGGGGCCGCCGGCCAGATTCCAGGTACTGTACCAGCTCCACAGGGGCAGGATCTTGAACAGATGGAGGCACTTGTTCAGGTTTACGTATGTCCTTTGAACCAAAGGACCAGCGCAGGGGAAACATTTTGCTCAGGGTGTCCCTGGGCTTGCTGGGGGCTCTCATGCTCACGCTGCGTCCCTGAAGACCCCTGATAAATGGCCTGCTCTCAAACCCCCCTAACAATTATGTAGAGAGGAAAATGTTTTAGTTTTTACATTTATATTTTTAGTTTTTAATTAATCTTGAAATAAACAACAAATAAGATACTGAACTGATTAGGACAAATACAATTACCTCTTTCCTGTTTAGAACCATTTTCAAGGAAGACCGGAGACTCAGGCGAGTCAGGTAATGAAGATGGACAGGTGGTGGAGGATCGAGAGACCAGACTGCCTCTCTTACTATCCCCCGTCAGTCGGATTAGCCAGTGGTCTGACATTGATGAACTTGTGGATCCTGTGAGACACACAGAGGGAAGAGAGGGATCAGAGGTCGGATATAAACCATAAAAGAGTATTCCACCAATTAAGCCAATTAAGAATGCCTATTGCACTCCTATATAGGAGTGCAATAGGCATTGGTCTTTTTTTTTTTTTTAAACCTGTGACCTATACCATCATATTTTTGGAGCATCATATTTGTAGACTGCCAGGCATTTCGGGAATCTTTGTTTATCTTTTCATATAGACTAATGTATGCTTTAAATGTGTTGAGTGATGTTGATTGTAATATTTAATGTATGTTTTAAATGTGTTGAATGATGTTGACTGTAATGTTACGTGTGTATTTTAGATGTTGAGTAATGTTTCATGTATGTTCACATATACATGTACTGTATGTTTACATGTATCTTCAAATAACTTCTGTATGCTACATTTTCTTTCCATCAATAAAATCATTATCACAGTATTTGCACACATTTTTAAAGATGTTGATATTTAAATAAAAAAAAAACTGCCTACCTGAAAAGTGTATTGATTGATTAAGGTTAAATATATCATTTTAGAACAAAATGTCACACTTAGCTTAGCCACAAATTCAAAAATGATTGAATATATTTTGTACTAATCCTAAAGCAGTTTATTGTGCATGCATGGACATGGCTCTGCAGCAGTCAATGTCAAATAGCTCAATTTTGAACAGACAATATGCATAATATTTAGACCTTTTTTAATGTTTTGTTGGAGGAAATGAACAAGTTATATAGCAATAATTATAGTATACTTAAATAATAGAAATTCATCATTTAATGAGCCGGCGCCACTTGTTCTTCAACTTCAAATCTTAAACAAATCTTAAGTATTTCTCTAAAACATTAAATATTCATGACTAAATAATTAACAATAAAAGTTTTTAAAATCGCAATTATTATTTATTACAAGTTAAACACAGAAAAAAAATCAGCTGTCATTACATTTCGATTCAAATGCTGCTAAATTGTGGTCGACAATAGATGACATCCTGTTTTTTCAACTGAGCCCCATCCATCTCAACCAGTGAGAAAAGCGATGAAAAAACACAAATTGTTTGTGTTCATGTTGTGCTTATAGTAAGTAGCTGATGGAGAAAATAGGTTTTCAAGGCATTTAAGGTCAACTAAACTATTGGGAAGAAGTGACCAACAGCTGATCAAACCAGTGTATGTTTGAGTATCTGACGTTGTATAATACTAGACTGGGTAATAATGCCCAATTTGCCTTCATCCTTGGATGTATCTCTACTTTGATCCAAGCTATTTGTACTATTTCAATACTGCCAGTTACTGTTATAATGTTATAACTCTACTGTCACTTTATTGCCATTCACTGACTATTACTATTTGCACTATTTAGTATAGTGCAGGATACCATTTACACTACCGGATACAGATACGAGGAAGCAGATTTTACTGTGTAGAGAGGCAAATAATTTCCAGAGTACTCTCCTGAGGAAATGAGTCTCCCAACCTTCACTCTGGTCTGTTATAGAGGGATTTTAGAGGGATCTGAGTTTGTTTGTCACACACACACACACACACACACACACACACACACACACACACACACACACACACACAGGTGTGTATGTGGTTGGGCAGAGCGTTGGATGCACTGGCATCTTTTTATTTATAAAGCATTATTAGGACTACTTCCTCCTTATCTGAACGCTTACATCCTCCCGAGGTCTGCAGGGACATATCAATTGCGTTCACAGGATCTGTTTTTATTGTCAGTCCCTAAAGCTCGCACTGACTTTGGTAAAAAGGCTTTTAATTTTGCTGGAATCTGCATGGAATCAGCTTCAGAATGAACTACAGTTGAAGGAGTTGGTCTCATTTTATTCTTTTAAAGGCTTTCTAAAGGATCTTGCAGAAAGGCAGTCTGTCTGTCATTGTTTTTAAATCGTTTTAGGACCCAGATCTTTTATGATGACATTGTTGTTTGAATATGATGAGTGAAAGTGTGTCTATGTTTTTTACTTGTTATTGTCTTTGTATTTATTTTGAAACCACGCTGCTGCCACTTGCCAGGACACTCTTGTAAAAGAGATTTGTAATCTCAAGGAGTTTTTATCCTGGTTAAATAAAGGTTTGAATGAACACATACTGTAGCGGCTCAGTGCACTTCACATTTTGCCTTTAATATTATACACCTTGAGGCTTGTCATACATTGATTTTACACAGCTGAAGTGACACAGATGAAGACACACGCTTTCTTGACATTTTGAAGGTGGACAAACTGAACTAGGAAACGTACATATGTACTTATGTGTACTTATGTACGTATGTGGAGAAAATGTGTGTAATTCAAAAATAGAAATGTACTGACATGTACTGTATAGTGGAAGGAAAGGACAGTTATAATGATAAAGGTTAATCAGAAGCCCTTCTGACATTTGTAGTACCGGTGTGGGCATGCACCCCACTAAAGAAGCCATGGCCAGTTAATAATGTTACCTGAATTGTAATGGTGCCCTTAATAAACTTTAACCGCTCTGTGTCCTCTGTTCTTCCTGTCTGCCTTTTCCTCTGGTAGTTGAGTACTTTCTGAATGCCTTTTTCTGATGGCATTTAGTGAAGTACACACTAACAGGCTGGAGCCCAGACTAGAGGCTCTAAGCCCCACTGCGACCCTGCACAGGATGGATGTTTTTTTTTTATTGTTGTTGTTGTAACATTTCCTTTCAAATTTGTTTATGTTTGCAACTGATGCTGACAAAGCCAATACCAGGCCTTTTCAATATTTGATGTGAAGAGTGGAGCATGCACGTTTAATCACATCTGGGTATGGAAGCACAGCATGGAATAAATACTGTCATTAAAAACTTAAATCATATGAACAAGATCTCAGCATTGGGTGTGATATGACAATTAGTTTTTTTTTTAATTACAAATCACACATCTACAGTTTCCCTACAGTCACATAATTTAAGGTAATTTTCTAGCGGCTCTCTGCCTTCCCCACTGTGCCTTTAAGCAGGTGTTTGACATTTCTGGGCCTGCATCATTGTATGATTAATATACACCGTGGGGTGTAATTAGTCTATTGTATGCTGCTGTTTACGTGCTTCAAAAACATTATTGGGAGGAATATTTTTTGCCAAAAATCTTTGTTGCCACCGACAAATTTGTGTAGGGGCAAAAAGACACCCTGTGGTGTAGGCCCCAGAACAGAGACACAACGATTCAGATGCTGTATTCTGGTCTACAAGCAGAAAATGGAGATAATAAGTCCTCTAGAGTCAATTAATGTGTAACAATGTAACTCCAAGTGTTTTTAATATTTGTCAATATAAAAAGTTTTATCACCTGATACATTTCACATGATTTAAGATATTAGATAGCTAGATAGATAGATAGATAGATAGATAGATAGATAGATAGATAGATAGATAGATAGATAGATAGATAGATAGATAGATAATGTATTGTCCTCGGTTAGTGGAAATTTGTTTCCAAAGCCTGTACACACATAAGGACAATTAAGGAAGAAAACCCAGCCACAAGGACCACAATAAAGTCACAAGAACATGAGTATTATTGCTACAGTTTGTTGAGGGCAGTTATGGCAGAGGGCACAAAGCTCTTGCTGTAGAATGTAGAATTTTTTGTGGCCGGATGGGAGTAGAGCGAAGCATGAGTTCAGGGGGTGGCTGGGGTTGAGTGCTATGGTGAGTGCTTTGTGTGTGATGGCTGTGTCTAGACTCCAAGTGGGTGTCTGCCTCTTACATAAAACGCCTCAAACAAGGTAATTTCCAATTCAGTTTTTAATGTTTGCACCAGCATGTTGTGACTCTGAACCAGTATCATAGCAACTCACAAAGGAGGAAAATCAGTAAAGACGGCATTACACAGAGGGCACTGACTGTCCAAAATGAGCTATTATGAAGTAGACATTGATTTGGTTAACAACTGATATCTTTATGTTCACTCCTCTCTGATATGTCCAGTGCTGTATCTGTATTCTGTAGGAGCTGGCCTGGTAAATAATTTAGCCTACGTGTATTACATCCCTGTACATGCAACAATTAAAGGGGTCTTGGTGCATGTTACCATGAAAGAGGAAAAATAAAAAAGCCACTTCAATTGTATTTTATTGATGGAAGGTTCTTTTTGTTTTTTAATTTGAATAATTGTAACTGTAAAATATGAATACAGTTAATGTTGCTGGATAATTTCAGGATAACTGGAAATAGGCCACGCATGCTTTGAACTACGGAGAACACAGTGTAGTGTTCCTACTTTGTTTCTTTACAGTTTACTGATTTTCAATGCATTATTAATGGGTTAGCTCTACAGAGAAATCCCTAAGTTATTCTAAATTATTCCTATACTGGAGAAACACTGCAAATCACATGTGTATTTTATGTTGAGTAGGTCCAGCATGCCACATCGTGGCTCACATGAATGGTGGAATGTAAAAACTAAAATGGTGAATGTTTAATCATTATCTGATTCAGACAACTCTCTCAACTGCAACTCTCAGATGGCTCAGGGAACATATGAGTGTTTGTTGTGAACACATTAATTCAAACATTTTTGTCCTACAAACAGGCACCTCCATGTGTTCTCGTTTGCTTAGTTTTATCAACTTAAAATAACAAGTGAACTAGTTGCATGAATTATTATTATTTCTGGATTGTGCTGCCAACGTAACGATAATAGTTGAGGGTACAAAAATAATTTGGCCCTCCAACTAATTCCCAATTTTTTATAACAACTAATATCAAGTTTTCCTAACAACTAATATCAAGTTCTCCTTACAACTATGCAGAGTATTTACACCTAATTACCAAGTTTTTATAACAACTAATATCAACTGGCAACAATTATAATTTTTCTTTGACACAACATGAAATAACATGTATTGCAGACAAAAAAATTAAAAACCTTTTTTACAGTGTAGTCATTCGATATCATACCTCTGACGGAGCAATTGGCCGACCATGGAGGAATGGTGTTGCGTCTCTGGTAGAAAAGGATGTAGGCTCCTCTGGTGCATACTTCTTCCTCTGGCACCAAGTCTACGCTGCTGTCATCGTAGCTATACCATTGTCCGTCCACTGAATTCCGACAGTAAGCTGGATTAGAAAATGACAACAAGTATGAACAATGGACACCAGGACATACGTAACTTAATGGCAGTTATGAGAAAGTGCTCACATCAAGACAAGCAACACTTCAGTTCTGCTGCATGTATAATACATGAAATAATTCATAGCTAAGAAATCCACCTACATTGTCATGGGGATTGTTGAAGCACGCCTTATCATTTAAAGTGTACAACACATTAAATAAGTAAACCCAATCTGCTTTACATATAAAAAAAAAACATTGTGTCCTTGTTATTATAGTGCATAAGGCTCCCATTTCCACCTCCATGCCATAAAAGACCCAGAGACAGGATGCAATTGCCAAGCAAGCTGTCACAGAGACAACTGCTTTACCCTCCTCATGTCCTGCTGTCTCCAATTCTCCTACTAGTTGCAGTGCTGTGTGTCCTTACCAACCATCCCCTGCAATTACAGACCTTTGCCTCACCAGTGTGTCAGGGTTTCCATCTTGCCAGTCATCTGAACACATCACCTGCATACCGGCCAGTGTGTCCCAAAAGTTGAAGGAATGTAATAGACTAGAGATAGAAATAACTCTGCCTCAGAATATGGCAGGAAGGGGTTTCATTTTTAAATCCACCTCTTCGTTCTGTTCAATTATTTTGTTATTATTGTAATTTTGTAAGCCGGTTGATGTAAAATAATATGAAAAAGCATCTGAACGTGTGTGGCGGCCACCTATTAGGATAAGCAAAGAGCTGACCTCATTAGTGTGGAAAATCCTCCACACACCGGCAGTTTGGGGCACTGTTGGCATACTGAAAATACATCACACATGTAGGGACCTATTAGACTACTTGCAATTACTGCAAGTGTGGGAAGGACCAGAGTTCACTGGCCAGTGTTTCAAGGTCATTAGAGACCCACATCGTCAAAGAGTTGTATCCAACGGACACTTTTAAACTTTTCAATCTTTTTATTCAAATAAAAAAAAAAAAACTGTGTCCCATAATTAAGTCTAAGAGAAACTGGGATCATTCTGTTGGAAAAATATAGTCAGGATGTGCTAAAAAGGAGTTATGACTAAAACTGAAAATGCAGCAGCAGTGCAGCAGACTGATGTGTTGTACATCATTTACAGGATCGGCAAATTTACAAATAATAGACTGGAACTGAAATCATCAAAAGCAACTTAGATTGGCTAAAACTAACTATAAAGTCCCATCTGAAAATTATTTGAGAATGTGTGTTAAAATGCTGGCCTGATCAACAGTCAAAAATACAGGCAATGGAAAAAACATAGTTAATAGGTATTCAGTGGGGTGAAGTAAAGGACAGTAAACAAATGCTCATATTTGTAAAAGTGTATTCACCAGATGTTAGTATTTTTAGCTGATAGTAATATATCAATTTATTTTCTGTCAACGAATCAACTAATAGATTAATTGTTTAAGCACGTTCGTTCATTTGACAATGTCACAAAGAAAACCTTAAAACAAAAAATTACTACATTGTAAATAATGTATTTTACCACCCAATTCCATACCAGTATAATGTCCTCCGTGCATTCCTCCATGATGGTTACACACAGCGTAGAGATCGTACAGATAGTCGTGGGGGAGGATCATGTCAGCAGGTTGGTGGTGTTGGCCTGAAGCCTGCTTCCAGGGCGGTGGCCAGGCCCCTGAGTTCAGGTTCCTCATACTCTGACTCCTCTTTACCACATGGGGGGCCATGTCCAAACCAGTCAGGGGGAAACGCACCAGGGTTGACAGCTTGTTCCTCCGCTCGCCAACCTGTTTCAACATTTCATTGTATTCATACATACAGTACACATATGTGCAGATGAGTGGATTTAAAAGAATTCAAAACTAAAATTGGATAAACAGCAATCAAAATATTGGTACAGCAAATTAAAAAAATAAACTTGCTTGATATAAAACACTAATACAAATTACAGTTTTGAACTAATATCACATCAAAGACTCAATGGGAAGAAAACTAGCTGCACATGTGTCTAAAGGTTGAAACTTTCAATCACGTTCCTGGCCACTGTCACAACAGGATCTTTGCATTATTGAAAGATTCAAGAATCCGATTGAAACCATTAAGAAGTGCAGCAGCAATTTCCTGTGCAATGTAATTAATTATAGATTTCCCCTTCGAATTATTCTTTAATATTGAAGCCCCGTATCATGACGGAAGGTTTTGCATACCCCCGACCTCAAAAACTGCATTGTGCAGATCAGTGGCTTCTGGTTAAGTCTCCAGAGCAGAACTTGTCCTGGGCACAGAGTCCATCACACACATGTTATCTGAATTCTACTGTAATGCAGAGGCTAAAAAAAATCACATTGGTCAGAGGAGGGAAACCACAGCGTGCAGGGAAGTGCCTGAAGGGCGATGGCTGACTGAACTCAGGGCTCAACATAATGCCACATGCATGTGAGAAGAGGCAAAGGAGTGCCAATCAGCCACTGGGCAAGGGGGAGGCATAGCTTAGACTTATTAACCTTGACTGCAAAAATGTTTTTTGGTACATGGAATGTTAAAGAGCCAGAAGTTGTGTGGGAAGTGGAATGGTGCCAGCTAGATAAGGTTGGGATACTTTTGCGGGCAGTGCCAGCTGGGAAATTAAACTTGAATGCCCTTTAGCTGCATTCACACTGCCTGCGTCGGCCGTCAGACGTTGCGGCAAAAATGCAGGTCTTCCCATTCATTTTAAATGTGGGTAGTGCATTTAGGCTGCGTCATCCCAAGACGGAAAAAAAAAACGGATTGGCCTGGGGGAAAAGTTGAGACCGACTCAACTTTTAGAGAAACGCAACCCGACGCAATGCTGCAGTGACTTGTCAGTCGGTTTTGAGGTGGTATGAGAGTCCCGTACAGTAAACAGGAAACATCACTGCCTCTATTGCTGCCACCAGAAAGTTTTTAAACACCATGGGGGTAAAAAAACGAAACACAAGCACGGAACTGCCCAGGAGTTTGTGTAGCAGCTGAATGTTTGCCAAACAACAAAGCACAGTTGCTTATCAGAAAGTATGGTATGTTGTCAATGTAGAAGAGACTATTCTATATGTATAATGTAAACTACAACAGAATATGGTATGCCCTTGTTCTACATGTGTGTCATTAAAATTGGGGGACTCAATAGAGGCTGATTAATAAAGAATGATTAAAATTAAAGCAGAAGATATATATATATATATATATATATATATATAGTATAGTGACCATATTTGAGATATGAGATTTGAGAGAGGGTGGAGCTGGGGAGGAGCGAGGGGTGGATCTGAAAGACAACCTGAGGACATTATGCACGGCACCATGGTAGAACATTGTCAATCACAAGGTAGCCTTCTTTTTGCACCATTGGCCAATATAAAGAATGCAGGTTTAAGGCACTTCCGCATTGGCTTCACTTTTCAGGCCCAGAGGTTGCCACTTGCTTTTACTTAATGTCTATAGAGTAGAGCTTAGATCGGCCCAAAAAAATCAAGCCCGAACCTACCCGAGCCCGAGCACATTGCGTCCGAGACCGGCGCGGCCCGACACATTACAACTGTAATTATGAGCCCAAGCCCGATTTAAACTCGACACTTTTTTAATACGTGGGCCGTTATAACTGACGTTCTCAACTACAATTCCGAGTTGTTTGAACTGCAGAAATCTGTTTAGAATAATGCAACAAGGACGAAGCATGTAAACTGCGCTGTTTGTTTAGAATGGAACGGATCGCAAATGGATCTGAATGAAGAAACGTAAAAAAAAGAAACTATGACGAACAACATATTGTTGTCACTGCCCACGACTTGTTTAAACTTCTTCCATACCTCCGACTTTCCTCCACACTTGCTCAAAGGTAATTCTCCTGTTTTTCTTTTTTTCTTTACATCTTCAAGCTCTATGTTGCACTTAAGATACACAATACAGCACAGCAGGCCCGGTGTGATGCGTGCGAGAGGAGGAGACTCCGCGCATGAAGTGCTGCATTTTGTAACTGCAGCCTAAATTTTGTACACATTTGTTACTTTTATATAGCTTATATATACATATTTATAATATTTCTGATTATGGCATAGCTTTCTCCCCACCCAATTAGGTTAAATAGGTAATGGATAAAAAAAAAAAAAAAAAATGCTTGATCAAGGGTCCGGAGAGGTCGTGTCGGGCTCGGGTCGGACTCGGGCTTGGGCCGAGAATCTAAACTCTACTATAGAGGTCGCGTAATGGCAGCAGGATGTTAGCAGCACAGCAGCAGCTTTAGTCAGAAATGCTTGTGATGGACGACTGAAACGTGACTTAAACAGCACCTGTTAAACCTAACCCTGGGTCAAGACATTAATTGAGCATAACAATATCACAATCCCAGACACAGGCTTTATCCTTAAAATGTCTGCAGAATGTCCTGATTTGTTTTCTATGTCCGATGAATGTAGACTTCAGCCCGTTTACAAAGTGTTTCACCTAGCTTTATGTATGATGTGTTAAAAGCAGTCTGTCCTTCAGATGAGCCCTAAGTTATGTTTTATAGCTGTAATGCCTAAGGAGTAGGATTGTGTTTATTTGCTTTGAATACAAAGTTTGACTGTGTTTGACATGCATGGTGCAGGTGTGTTATATTTGTTTGCTCTAAGTATGTTATTTCTCTTGTTTGTTATGCTTGTAGTGTCTTGTAAGCCCATGCGGGCTGGGCACGTTTTGGTGAATGACGCTTTGAAAAACAAATGACTTAATTACTATAGCGTGAGGTACACGCATGCATACACGCGCACACACACGCACGCACGCACACACACACACACACACACACACACACACACACACACACACACACACACACACACACACACACACACACACACACACACACACACGCACATAGTTTCAGGCACATCAAACACAGCTGCTGAGTAAATCAACCACATTATGACAGACTAGATAATTAAGACCTATAAGATAGATGTTCATTTAGTGCAGCAGCACTAAAAAAATAATTCCAGTAATAATAATATTTATTTATTTGGTCTAGAAAGGCACTAGAGAGCCTAAACATAGGTGTGTGCGTATGAATGCGAGTATATGTTATGTGTTAACTTCCTCCCCTGAACATGGCGGGATGGGTGTGCTTGAGGCAACACTGTTTTATCATACAGCTGTTACGTCTCCCGTCATCTATGGAGACATAGAACTGAACTACTACTCTGCCTGAGACAGGTTAGTCCCTACTGCTGTTATGTTGGACACTGACCTGAATGAGACCTGGGGTACCACTGTCTCAAATTACATAGCATGAGTTCGTAAGCTGGAAATTCCACCACAATTAAACACTAAAAAAATGATTCCAGTAATAATAATAATATTTATTTATTTGGTCTAGAGAGGCACTTAAGCCAAACAGGACAAAAGGCAGCTACTACATGTAGATGTCCCTGTTGTCAGGCATGTGTGGGGATACTAATGAGCTCCCTGTGAATGCTATTACTGTATGTTGGAGTTTGTTCCAGAGAATGAGAGGGTGGCCTAAATATGATTGTGTATTGCAGGCATTGATGGGTGCTTATAAATCACAGAGCAGTTTTAAGTTAAAACCTTTTTCAGACAGTTTGGCTTGTCAAAGTAGGAAAAGCACAGGTGTTACTAACATTAACTATAATATAATAATAGAATTCAGTCATCTTTAGTTTTATTATTCACACCTGTGCTTTTCCCTACTGTGATGTGTCAAAACATGTCTACTTATAGTGTGGCATTGGGAAACAGCTTTAAAGAAGGCTACACCTGGAGAGACTACTGGGAGGCTTCGATGCTCACATTGGTCTCCATCCGACAATACAGAATGGTGAGGGTAAAGATTGGTTTATTTTACCAGGGGCGCGGTGCAGCTGACCTGTATACAGCCGAGCAGTGAGGATAAAATCCTGAACATGACAGTCATGCTGTCTGGGGAGGAGGCAATACAGTGAGATGTATTTTGTGTGTCTTGGGTGGGAAGCAGCAGTGGCTGACATGCTGCAGGTAATTACTGTTATGGAAAAACTCAGGAGCAGCACAGCTCATATTCACATATGTGAAGAAGGTTCGGGACACTTTGATGCCTTACACAGAAGCATTTAATAAAATCTCGATTGAGGATAATTTAGGATTAAACAGCAAAGTGTAGTGCCATCCCAACTTCTGAAGTTCCTCTTCTCCTGTACAGTAGGTGTATTTAAACTCATGCTGGAGGCGTTAAATTTAGCTGAACCTTCAATGTACACAAAGATATTGCCGGTGCCATAAACACAAACGCTTACCTAAATCATGAACCCAAGCACCTCAGCACAGACTGAAAACAATGTCAGCCTGACCATACTGCAGTAGAGCCTAAACTTAGGTGTGCGTATGAATGCGAGTATGTGTTATGTGTTAACTTCCTCCCCTGAACATGGCGGGATGGGAGCGCTTGAGGCTGCACTGTTTTATCATACAGCTGTTACGTCATCTATGGAGACACAGAACTGAACTACTACTCTGCCTGAGACAGGTTAGTCCCTACTGCTGTTATGTTGGACACTGACCTAAATGAGACCTGGGGTACCACTGTCTCAAATTACATAGCATGAGTTCGTAGCTGGAAATTCCACCACAATTACTGATTGGTACTCATGTTTCTTTATCTTCCTGCTGTGTGGCAGGACATCTCTCTCTCTACAAAGACGTACACCAGCAGAATGTTTCTCATTCATCTCGGTTGTATACAGCAGCATTCAATGCACTCCCACGCCTCCAGACAGAGACAAACGTGTTACCGGTCATATAGAGGATATGTGGGATTGATCCCTTTCTTATTTCCCCAGCTGAGGTCACTGAGGTTGTTATGAAAAAACATTTTATTACAAGATTCTGGGGGTGGATGAGATTCACAAGGTGATGCTGTGGTAGACGGAGGTGTCGGTTCCCAATAAAAAAAGGGGGGACCACCGGCGCCCGGATAACTCAGTTGGTTGAGCGGCCGCCCATATATAA
Source organism: Sander lucioperca (assembly GCF_008315115.2). Lineage (NCBI taxonomy): Eukaryota > Metazoa > Chordata > Actinopteri > Perciformes > Percidae > Sander > Sander lucioperca. The sequence goes on from NC_050176.1 coordinate 7,133,728, forward strand.
ACAGTCCCTCCAGAAAAACGCGATTATGCGATCGCATAATTCAATGCATAATCAGCCAAAGTCCGCATATTTATGCGGGGGCCGCATTTTTTCAAATACGCCGCACTTTCGCCACATAAATTGCCGATTCTGCGCAAAATATGCAGGGCTTGCATGATTTCATAATCCCCGCATTTTCGTTGCAAAAAAGTCACATATATCTTAGCAGAAAGTTGAAAGATGTTGCGTTTACTTCACACAAGAGCAGCCATTTACCCCTGTTGCCATTGGAATGTTATGAAGTGACATAATTACGCGACGTGAACATCATCGAAAAGCTGCAAACCCCGCGATGAAGCCATGATGAAACCGCAGTTTTTGCAAGTTGGATTTTGTTTTGTGGTCGCAATTTCCATTCAACTGGTCAACAGTCTGCCCTGCAATACCTATGTCTATTAATTACTTTCCTGTCTACAATGCATTCTTGCTCAGCATTTATCTCACCCCTCCCTTATATCCTCTGTCATAACTGTCATAGCCTGAATTCTCTGCAGAATATTTGATGTATCATTTACTATGAGAGCATTTTCTTTAATTCAGTTAGCTATTGTTTTGATTCAGTCCAGATCATTTTGTAACTTGTAGTCCTCACAGAAGGCTAGAGCACAACAAAACACATTCATACTGTAGAAAAGGCCATGATAACACTTGCTCGCTCTCCTGAGATGATCGACCAATCAGTGACGAGAGTCATCGCTTTGATCTCCTGCCAGTCACTCGCGGTCAGACAGGAGAAGGGGACAGAACAGAAATGGACCAACAGATCCCGTTGCTCTTGACGGAGACCAGTAAAGGATATTAGAAGCACTTTTCCGGTGAGGGCTGAGCATTACTGCGCAGCCTCCAACTGAGCTTGAAGACGTAGATGTGACGTGAGCAACCTGTCTGAAAGTTGGAAGTCTTCTGCTAGCTGTGCCAAGAGAAATCTCAATCATTCTGAATCTTCCAGAGACGGAGAGCGTAGGTATATGTAAGGAGATAACATAGGCACAGGCTAATTATTGCTAACTAAAATGTCAGTTAACATTAGCAATTAAACTTAAACAGCTAATGTAAGTCCAAACTGCCTGCAAGCTTCTCCTATACTATATGGTAATTCCTCTACTATGCGACAGTAAGTCGCGTGGTTATGACACAATCGCCTATTTTTACAAAAACGTCTGCTACGGAGCCATAACGTGAGATACAAGGTAATGGAGCCTTTTATACATTGTTGTGTTTCTTTAGAAATAAACAATGGACAAATAAAGTATTTAAACGCTTCAGATGTAAAGTTATTCACTGTAAAAGTGACGTCAAAATGAATGGCAGTCAATGGAATGCTAACGGCGGGTGAGTGCTTGTTAGCATCAAAATGGCGCCATAGGAGGTACGTGTTGTGGAGAGAAGCTTAGCCCCTTGGACAGAACGCAGCAGCTAATCACACCCAACTTCACATGTAACATCAAATACAACTTCATAATTAACTTCATGTTTGAGGTGTAAAAAAATCTTCCTGGATCTCAAAGTCAGACATCTCTGGTTCAAGTTCTTACCGGATACCCTACAGCGGGCCAGTGTTTGAGTAGCCAGTTTTCAGTAGTTTTTACACATACAGAAAGCATGGACATCATTCTAATAATCTTAAAGTTTCAACTTTCTTAAAGATGCATTCGTTGATTTTTTTTGGAGGGGGCACTTAGGGGCAGCAGAACCAGCTTTATACACAATATTTACTTTATTTTTATTTTTTACGTGTAAACTTGCTATGGGAATTGTGTTAACAAACAATTGCCTTTCACATATATACAGCAAACCTGGAAACACATCAGCATTCAACACTCTTCTTGTCTGCACCAACACCTAGGAAAACATCTGGCTCAATGTTCAACTATGTTCACCAACTAGTCACTAAATGTGCATGTTTGGTGCTGGTAAGGTACAGTGGGTTTATTAGAGCTTTTTTTTGCTGAAGCTATCTGACCCAAAACATTAAGCACACATAAATGCTCCGTAGAGCTGAGGGGAACTAGGTGATAAGTCTGTGAGTTTGTCACTACGAGTGACCCCTTTCTCATTACACATACACCAGTCATATGATCAATTGTTAATTGAAAAGTACTGATTCATGCAGCTTTAAGTTATACATTATTCATTGCAAGTTTGACTAGAGTACCTGTATTCTCCTGTATTCACCTACCTGTCTGAAGCGCTTGAGATGGAGGATAAGTATGTCAGGGAGAGTCCACAGGCTCATCTTCACCATGCCCTGCTGAAGCTGCTTACAGTGGGGGCACTTCCAGGCATCATCTGGGGCAAGCTGGAATCAGTCAATGAACCAATTAATTACATGGTTATCCATTCAAAGCAAATTATAAGTCAAAATGTAACATGTTTATACATATATGTGGTCATTTTATCATTTGGGGTGGCAGTAGCTCAGTGTGTAAGGAGTTGGGTTGGGAACCGGAGGGTTGCTAGTTTAAGTTATATGGACCAAAGTATGGTGGTGGACTGGTAGCTGGAGAGGTGCCAGTTCACCTCCTGGGCACTGCGAAGATACTTTTGAGCAAGTCACCGAACCCCCAATTGCTCTGGGCATCTGTCCATCGACAACTGCAGCCCCCTCACTCTGACATCTCTCCATTAGTGTACTTTTTAGTGTATAGGTACTGTGTGTTCTAACAACAGAGTGAAAACAGTGTAATTTCCCTTGAGGGATTAATAAAGTATAAATTATTATTATTATGTAATGTCACATGTTTACTTCAGATGATCTGTCCTTATATGGAAACAGGTGTTATTAATCTGTTTTTCATTAACTCTGCCCTGATCTAAACCCTGGGGGATCAAAATTTGTCTGCATTCTCTGTTGTTTTTAGCCTTGTGTCCTTGTTCTACTTATGTTTTGAGTGCCTGAAAATGTTTACTTTCCATTCTTTGGGTTTTTCATCTTCCAAAAGAAAAAGAAGCACATTAAGTATCCTGGAACTCAGTGTATGAGAAACTCAAAGTTTACTCCTACTTGGAGTCCTACTTCACCATAATAGAAGGCATCGAATGCAAACTTGAAGCTATGCATTAGGTCTTTGCTGCCCCTTTTTCTGCTTGCTTTATGGTTTAAGATCTTCTATATTGCAGACTGAGGACTCTAGAGAATAGTGTGTGACTGACATCTCAAAGACATATTCCCACCACTTATGCTTGTGAAGTATGGATCTGACACAGGAGCCCAGTATTTTGCACTTCACACAGCTCAGAGGTTGACTTTAACATAAAGATTCTATTAAAATGAAATCATCCTGGGCGCCCGGATAGCTCAGTTGGTAGAGTGGGCGCCCATATATAGAGGTTTGCTCCTCGACGCACCGGGCCCAGGTTCGACTCTGACCTGCGGCCCTTTGCTGAATGTCATTCCCCCCTCTCTCTCCCCTTTTTAATGTCTTCTGCTGTCCTATCAAAATAAAGGCTGAAAATGCCCAAAAAAAATATTTAAAATGAAATCATCCTGGTCATGACTATAGCCCTTTGTTATAAAAATCCCACTTATATCATTTGTCAGTTAACCCCAGTCCGTTGTTGCTATAGTTACAGGCACTGCTTCAAGGACATATTGTTCCCCTTTCAAAACTCTATGCATTGCTCCCAAAAGTGCTGTTTAAGATGTTTTGAGTCTGCTTAATGACGTGAGATCAGGAAATGAAATGTCCTGGTGTCATGTTGATGCGTCATTTAACAAAACATAATTAGCGCAGGAGAAGAACCTGCTGTAGCTTTATGATCCTGTCCGTCAGCATCAAATTGCTGCTTTGGTGTGCTGCGAGTTTCCAGGGGCACAGGAGTCACTTCCTGCAACTCTACTACAATAATCACTGAAATGAATACATGTTCTACTATATTCCTGATGAGAAAATATTTGTCAAATATAGATGTGGTTGCTAAGCCACTACACATGTGTGAGAAAGACAACACAAGAAAGAATTCCCTTGATTTTACCTTTGTTTCCTTTCACTTGTGTCTTATTCATAATTCCTCTCATGTAAAGAAGATATTTAAAGAAAGAAATGTAGGAATGTAGGCTTTTGTAAAAAGAGATGTTCTTTGCAATCAAGTGTCATCTAAAGTGACAACAGTTACTGATGAATGTCTGCACAGCTGGATCACATGTTGTTCATGGTCTTCCGTAGCATCTAGTTGTCTTAGAGTTCCCTTTTTGTACAGATAATGCGATGCACTGATTCACGGTTAGTGCTGTTGTACCAATGTCCTGCCTCATTACAAAATCCAATAGGAAATGTCAGCCTCTGCATGATGCCTCTTTTAACGAACATTGCAAGCATTCACACATGCACAACAAACAGATCAGTCAACTAAAAATATCAATGGCTTTTGTCTGCAGAGCTCAATGACACAGGTTTGCAACAATAGTGTGGCTTGTTTACAATTTCAAAAAAGAATAGGCAAATAAAAAAACAACATGCACACAGTGTAAGCTATTTTTACCCCCCAGGAAGCTTTGACCTTCCGATATTTTAATCTGCATTTGTAGATTTTTTGCTTTGACTTTAACTGCCTGCTTGCCAACCTTTACCTGTTGAATTCATTAAATCAAACTGAAATGCAACGTTTATTTTAACTGGAGTAGATTCAGTGAGCACAAATGCTTTTATCCAGAAAACCAAAGTTCCACAGACACAGTTAAGAGACATTCAGAGAAGTGGTTTGAAGATGTTCTTTTGCACTCCACCATCTATGGGAAACCAACCTCCCGTAACACTATACTTCATGCAAAGAACTGTCATCCAAAGCATCTTAAAGAAAATATATCTTACGGTCAATGGTCAAAGAGTGAGGAGAAATTGTGATGAAAATTGTGTTTTTGATCTTAAAGCTGAATAAATGGAAAGCCAATTTATCCAAAGAGGGTATGAGAAGACAGTGGTTCAAAAGGCGAAAAGATAAAGCGAGGGGCCTACAATGACATACCCTCCTACAAAAGCAGATATCCAGACAGGATAAGGAGAGAGTGTTTTCTCTACAAAATTTAGTAAAGAGGCCAATCACATAAAAAAATATAATCAGGAAAAATTGGAACATGCTGCAATGTGATCTCTCAATATAACACATCTTCTCAGATCCTCCTATTTTTAGTTTTAAATGTCAACCTACCCTGAGTGATAAGCTTGTACATAGCTACCTACCTGCAGACCCTAAAACTACCTGGCTCCCTCCAAAACCTTGTGATAGTTCTCAGTATTGTCATTGTAATCACTGCTCTAATGTGTCACAACGCAAAAGCTTTCATCTTCATCAATTGTAAGACAACCTATGTCATTTAAAAATTGGAATGCCCTCAGTGCAATGTGTTTTATATCGGTAGAACTAAACGCAGACTATTAGACAGCCTGTCAGAACATAAATATGCTATTAAGACACAAAATGAGGACTATCCGATGGCTAGACATTTAAAGCTTTAGTGCGTAACTTTTTGATATAAATGATCGTCCGTTACATTCAAGCCATTGCCAAATGAGTTGCTACAAAGCTAATTAAGACTATCAGCTCCACACAACTCTCTCTGTATTTCTCAGTATGGCTATGTTCAGAAGATTGTGTCGTCCGGCGACTTTCGCGTGCAGAAACTTGAGTGAAGATAACTACCTCTTCTGAAGAGTCCATCATGTTTTTTTAATCCTCTGTGTCCTCCATGGCTACTAGCAACTACGTGGAGGAGGGGTGGGGGCTGTGCGTGACTGTGTTGTTGTCATTACTTAGAATTCCTTATGGGGGCGACAGAAACTACGCACTATAGCTTTAAAAAGATAAAATAAATAACAGCAACCCATCTATCCTGAAAGCTATAGGCATAGACCATATCCCAGGAACAATACGTGGAGGTTATGGGACCAAACAGCTACCAAGCAACCAAACTGAAACATGGCCTCAGGAAGGAACTTGTTTTGGTGGAACATGTGTACGTTCAAAGGTTGTTTTAGTCGTGCAACAGAAAACTCAGATTGGACAGATAGTCTAGCTTGCTGTCTGGATTTACCCTGCAGAGATCTGAGGAGCAGTTAACCATAGTCCTCATAAATCGACCGGAGTTTAAAATTCCAACACAAACAAAACGGAAGGTGACGGACATCCGGTGGAATTTCCGGCGGCATCTGGTATTATGCAAAATATTTGTCTGGTCTTTGGGGGAAATTTGCCATTATGTTTTTGAATGAATGAATATTCTTTTATTGTATAACTTTATTGTTTGCAGCAAATGCCAGGGCCAAAACTAACAATAAAAATAAATAAATAAATAAATAAATAAATAAATATATATATTTTTTTTTTTTTTTTTTACAGATTTTGCTTTTGCCTAATATAGATTATGTGATGTCAGTTTTAGTTTGTGTCCTTATAGGTCATAGTAGTATGCCATTAGTAGTATTATGTGGTGTCCTTTCATTCTAATTTACTGTACATATCCTTAGGCTGTGTATTTCATCTAAAGAGATTCTTCAATCAAACACAAAGTGTACCAATCAAAATTAGTGACAAAAAACGTAATAGAAAAGGAAGGAAGGAATCATGAGTAAGTTGTTAACGCTCAAATCTTCAATCACAGCTGACATTTCTTGATTAATTAAATTGTACCAGGAATATTGTTTCATGAGAGGAATACATAGTAAGATATCTCTAGACTTTGGCTGATATACAACACAGGATTTAGAGGAGCCAACGCACAGCAGCGGAGTTACTTATTAAACTGCCATTCTTCTAAACTGGCTAATTTCAGTCAGTACATGTACTGTAAATGGTGATGTTACATTCCATAACCTCACAGTGAGCAGCGTTATCTTCTCTACCTCATACAGCATTTTAATTAGTTTATTTTAGGCACGATTAATCACTGTACTCTGGGCTCTGTGTGTGGAACATGTTACATGGGACAAATGCAGGGCTTACTGCTGCAAATAACTTAAATCCCGTTTTTTCTTCAGTAGAGAAACAATGGTATTATGCTTTATGTAAATGTCTTTAGCAGTGTGGTTCCATCTCCTCTGAATCAGTCTCTACTCAAACCAAGATTCAGATACAGTATTACATTTAAAAACACTCGGTAGATATAATTTGCGTTGTCGTGATATGTCCTATCTTATCTCACATGGTAACTTAAAAAGAGTCCAGACACTACTTACTATATGTTAGGTGATGACTTCATTATAATCATTTGTCAACTTCCAGTGGAATTGTCTTGTGACGATATAATCATTGTAGAGATCTTAGTAATTCATTTGGTGTTATCATAACTCACAGAAATGATGGCATCTATAAAAAAAAAAGATGTAAGTTGTAATAAACCATAATTATACTTCAAGATAGCACCGCTCATGCCTGCTCCGGTGTGTTGACCGCGCACTATTTTGTTGTGTAACACAGTCTGTACCAACACTGCTTATAATGTACACACAGAGGGTTTGTATATATTCAACAAAAGTTGGGACACTTGTCGGAATTGTTTGCATCAACTTTCAAGGCTCAATTCACTGCAATTCATTGCTGCAGAACAGCTGCACTGTAAGTATTTTTTATTGTAAATTTCTATTTCATATTTATATTAGGATTGATTTTTCAACTTTTGTTATACTTGTATGTTCTCTTACTGTGTATATTTGTGACTGCTGTGCTCCACAACACCAAGGCAAATTCCTTGTTATGTAAAAAACCTACTTGGCAATAGACCAGAAACTCACCCATTCTCATCTCTTGAAACTCTATTATCTGCAATTTTACATACTTCGCAGCTTTGGAGTGATTTCTGTCCATCTGAAGCCATTTTTTTTCTTTGCCCCATTCACACTGGCTAGAAAGAAGAATTCACTGCATGTATAAGTGTGAGGGAGTTAAGGCTAGAAGAATTTACACAGCAGGTGTATCAGTAGTATTTATTTTAGTATTAGTCTCACCTGTTCTTCTTTGGTATACAGCTGAAAGCACTCGTCCAAGGTACAGCTATGCTGCTGCAGATGCTGCTGCTGCTGGCTCCTCACACTCTCCGCATCCTTGACCACCTCCTCTTGGATGCTGCCAAAAAGACTGGAGTACACACAGACAGACACACACACGTTTTTTTCACATACGTTAAGAAGAATCAATATCTCTACCTTGGAGGTGAATAAAAGGGTAAAAAGTATTAGTTGACAAAGGGAAGAAAAACTTACACTGGTTGTGTTTCACATACACCCACACACAGGGGATATTGTTTCCATTCAGCTGCAGATTTGTGTTTGCATTGTTTGGACCAGTGTGAGTCTGTATGTTTGTGCCATTTTACAGACATGGACTGAATCATCGTGTGTTCTGGGAAATCGTGCAAATGGTAAAATGACACTGAGCATGACATCCACAACAGTTGTGTGTGTGTTCCGCTCATAACATGTTCTTCTTCATTATACAGTATATACTCCACTAGAGGTTATAATTTTTATGTACAATGCTTACCATTCTTTAGTCTTGTTCTCCCACTCGATGACAACCTTCAGGTGGGGAGGTCCCCCAGGGCCGCAGAACTTCAGAGCTCTACAAAACAGTAGACAACTTTAAATACATTTATTTATCTTATGGTCTTAGTTAAGTCAGTTAGTAAAAAGTATTGCCTCATCTTCAAATGCCAGAAACCACAAAAGCGAGAGAGGCTGAAATCTATGTTGCTGTCATGCAGCGAATAATGCTTGTTCTGGTGAAACCTAGACGTCTTTCTTTGAACGAACACACACACACACACACACACACACACACACACACACACACACACACACACACACACACACACACACACACACACACACACACACACACTGCACAGGTGAGACCTGGCTTCAGATCATGCATTAATATGCAAAGTCATGTTTGTAATGCAGAGCTTTCCTTGACTGCTTTGATCTCAGGAGGAAAGATAAAAACAGCATTGGTATTCAAGAGCCAAACAGCGCTGACTGAGGGCCAAGGTAGATTTAATAATCTCCAAATTCTCGGGGCACAAGTGGGGAACATGACGGATCAATGATGGCAAATGTACCATGTCAAAATTCAATTCCTTTTGAATTTGCAAAACATCTGTACTCTTAATGGAGACAGTCTGGAGATTTCCAGCATGGCCGATAATTCACTGACTCTCACTGTGAGTAGGTTCACTTCAACTTGAAAGTAGAACCCATGTCGTTGAAGGTATTGTTCACTGTGAACATGTTTAATGCATAAATGTGTATGTTCTGAGCGTTACCACTAGATGTCAGGCTTACATAACATGTCAACACATCCCAAAGGGGTTAAAGAACTCAATAATGCTAATTTAGATATGCTCCTCTCTCTCCACTTGTGAATGCATTGGAGTTGATGAGCACTGCAACAATAATTGTCTCTGGATGAATGAGAAACCTTATCTCAATACAATGTGCAGGACACACAAAGCACCACATTGCACACAAGATCAATAGACTAATTTTAAAAACTCTGTTCCCCCTACTCAAGGATTCATGGAGTTGACATAGGGATACTTGGCTTTGTGAATCTGTGGTGTGTTGTGGTACAAGTTTATTCATTTAGAATAAACCCCTTGAGACGAACCATCTCATTTTCTTCAAGGGGGGGGGAGGAGGCCGGAGTGTGCTACTGAAATAATTGTAGATTTTTTTTTAATTTTAACCAATAACAAATAAAAAGATAATTTAATTGCCAATTAATTATATTACCTTATACTGTATTTAAATGGTAAATTATTAATTCATTTCAAAACTGAATTGCAAAATTCTTACTTTTTGTTATTCCAGTTACTAATGTGTCTGCCTATCATGCTCTATCTCACAATTTAGTTTTCCTGATTTAAACTTTCCATTTGATCGCTTTAATTGAAAGACAGCTCTCTGTGTGAGCACCGTGCTACCTAGAAATAAAATGAAATCCATTTTACAGAGCAGAAGCAAAGCTTTGATAAACCAGATTGCTGCCGACACATAACAGCTGGCCAATTAAACACTGTGGAATTACACACATATTCTAGTGGCAAACTCCAGACTCCGCAACGTGCAGACAAACAACGTGTATTCAGTACCAAGGTGATTACACAGTAAGCTGACCAGGGCACTCATTTTGAAAATGTAAATAAATTCTATAATATAAAAAAAAACTTTGTACACTATACTAGTGCAGACTGTGGAGATGCAGTGGAACAGCTCTGGATATTCAGCCACTAATCTTCAGGCTTGTGTGAGATTGACAGGCTCATCTTATTTCTTGCGATTGTTTTTAGTGCTATACAACTTATGGGAGTTTTACTTCGATAGAAAATCATTCTCAATGAAAACTCTTCACAGTGAGATGATTATTATTATATATATATATTGAGAGCCACAAACTAAATAACATTCATCCCCAATGCAATGGGATGCTGGTAAAAGAGGTCTGAAAACATTGGGACAAAAAATCTAAACCACCAGAATGGCTACTGAAAATTACAGATACACGGGACAATATCTTCTTGTGATTTGGAAGAACACACACACACACACACTCAAATGACTAGCCATATCTGGAAGACAATCTAATTTCCTTAGCTCCTTTGTAGAAGGCCTGACCTTCACTGCAGCTCAGTAGAACAACAGTAGAGATTTGTACTAAGCTCCTCAGCGGCATGCTCTTTATCACACAGGAAATAAAGGCCTTATCGTCAAACCGTCAAACGGAAATCATTATAGCTGCTCAGTCCCTTGTAATCCTCTTAAGGTCCATTTCTTCTGAAAGAAACTGTACCTTTTTGCATAATGCACAAGAAAACCTGTCTGCTATATGTTCTGAATAAGAGTTCATGCAGTCATTTTCTTTACAGCCTTAATAGGCTGATATGATTATTTGTTTGTGTGCATACTACAATATGTGTGCATACTACAATATGTAATTCATCAATGTGGCAGGGCCCTTAACTAGTTTTTTAGGTTTATTTTTACGTAATTATTGCATTTTTACCTGCACCAAAGAGGTGTGTATGTTGTCGCCACCGATATTTATGAAACTTGGTGGAAGGGTAAGCATGGGCCAAGAAGAACCCATTTCATTTTGGAGCCGATCCGATCACAGGGCGATACACAAATTATTTTTCACTTTTGTCAAGACTGCAAGATATAGCATGGCCTTGGCTCTCCGACTGCCCTTATAGTTCTACATGTTTTTATGATTCCAATTTCAAGGACACATGGAACATATTAGTTTCAGCAGTGTATGTGTTCTATAGGATGTGCATGTATGAGTGGACTGACTGTAGACTGTTATCGACCACACACAAAAAAAGAGTGTACATGTTTGGTATGCGTAGTTGTACAGTACAGTACAATATGTTGTTTTTCTTTGTGTGAGTGTACATGTGTGTGTGTGTGTGTGTGCTTGTCTTACCTGTCAACCGCAGGGTGGTACAGTGGCCTGCTGTCCTTTGGGGACAGGTAGCTGTAGGCTGCCGATCCTCCCACTACTCTGATTTTGAACAGCACCCCAGCATTCTGCAGGGAGAGTAATACAGATTAGATAGATAAAGAGATCCTTTTATTAATCATTTACAGGAAATTACAGTGTCACAGCAGCTTCAAGACAGACATAACACCACACATTTACTCGAATATATCCATACCAATAAGTTAAAAAAATATAAATGAAGGAAAGTTATTTTTGTGCATTATAGAGTCATATAGCAGCTGGTATGAAGGACTTCCTACAGCTCCGACTTGCACATTGGTGCCATCAGTTTTTGACTGAAGGTGCTGCTGTTTATCACCTTCAGGAGGTGGAGTGGGTGTGCAGGGTTGGTCAGTATTTTTACATTGTAATCTCAAAGCTTGTATTTATCTGATCAATTTAAAATCAAAGCAATATTGATTTGGAACATTGCTTTTTATCCAGCATGCTCAAGCAGCAAGTTAATTGGCAGTGGTGTGCAGTCAGGTATGAATCAATGCCTTATAAATCAATGAAGATTTTTTTTTTTACTGTAGTATGTTGACAACAATCACGTTGATGGCTTTTGCCAATTAACAAAATCATGATACTGGTAGCAAGAGTAATCAAGCACTACACAGAGTATGTGGATATTAAAATAATGCAAGATAATACCAAGGGGGTTAAGCCTACTATGTCTTTGGGGAAAACCCATAAAGAGTAATGACTAACTAACAGAAACAAAGCCATGAAAACTAGACTACCAGACCTCCATCCTCAAAGCAATAAAACACAAAAGAAGACGACAGAAGACAACGGTGATCAGAGCTGCTTCAGTCTCCTCCTCCTGCTTCCGTACCTGAAGATTACAATCAATTTCCTTCTCCTTAACATCCAACCAACGCAACTGTAATTCAAGCTCCTTTAACTTTATCCGTTCAGAGAGACCCACTTCCTCAACTTTGGGAGACGTAACCCCGCCCCCAACAGCTGATAGCACCCCCTGCTCTATCAAAACAGATCCCAGCTGATCCCTAATCAACTGTTTCTTGCCATGCTTACTGATAACAATATCAAACCTGTCCGCAATGATTTTCTTTAGTGGAAGCTTCAAACTTGCCCCACATTGGGCCACTAACAAAATCTTCTATATCAAACTCCATCTTAGGCAAACCAGGCAGTAGTAACAATAATACAGAAACTCCCTACAACAGTAACAGCACTTACAACAACACCCCTCTGGAAGGCATCCCCACACAACGCCACAAACCAAGTATCCACCAAATCAAAACCACACGTTTTACACACCAGACTGTTTGACGAGCCCCCAAATAGTTAAATTATTATAGAATATTGTATTTCTGTCTTTTTTTTTAATCACTAACAAATACATGTAAGAGCATTTTAAAGTTGCAGTTCATCAATGTGGAGCCAATCTTAGATACTTTGTATAACCATACAACTGGGTAGATTAGTAGTACTGCAATATATCATAAAAGCATATATGTTTTTTATTTACCAGATACATGTAGTGGTGTAAAAAGTACAATATTTCCCTCTGAGATGTAGTGCAGTTAAAGTATAAGTAAAAGTCGCAGAAAATAAAAAATACTCAAGTACATGTATGTAAAATTGTACTTAAGCACAGTACTTGAATAAATGTACTTAGTTACTTTTCACCACTGTGAGTAATCAGATTAGAGTTTGGTACATTTTTAAAGGATTCACAAGCTTCTACAGGATGATCTGTGATCTGCCTTAAAGGAGAGCTGTTAACCCCAGTGGGGAATTTGAGTGATTTGAGGACCCAAAATCTAAACCTACTGTATAGGGGTCTTTTGCATGAGCACCTGAATACAGTATGCAAAGCATTCAAATAAAATAAATTATATAAAAATAAAAGTAAATAAATGCATCATCTTTAATATGACTGTAATTCTGATTTATGTTCGTAAAATACTTAAGCCAAAGCTAGTACCCAGTAGATAAATGAACTGGTCAAACTGTAAGAAATCAGTACGTACTAGTAAGACCAAAAACGACGTTAGCATTTTAATAAATGAGGTTACTATGGGCTATTTTAACATTGATTCAGAAGAAAAATTATTTTAAAAGAACTTCAAGCTAATCATTATAATCAAAACTAATGTTGACCTCTCACAGTTGATAAATAACAAATTCCTCCAGAAAATTGATTTAGTATGCAGTAAAAGACCTGAGATAATTTCTGAAACCCTTTAAAATTGTAACTGGTCTGCCTGGCCACAATCTGGCTCTTGTTGCAAATTGAGGAGCTAGATTTTGACATGTAAGTCAGTAACAACTCAATTTATAGTTTCCTTTTTTCATACCTTGAAACAAATGTTGTATCTTGTCAAATAAACCTCTGGGTGGCGCCAAAACATCTCATAACAACCCAACTAATGGCAGCAAAGTACTTACACACTTGCTGCCTGTCAAGGGAATGAAGAATATTAACAGCAATGTTGTTATTATTGTATGTGCCTAAATTGCACACTGAACTCACAAGCAATCCTTATGTTTTACATCAGCTCGTATTTTTTTATTTTTCCTTTTAACATAGGAGAAGCTCAAATTTAAGCCCTGCACATTTGGGATATTGATGGACTTTTCAGCTAAAAAAAATTCTTCAATCTACATCGAAAAATCCGTGGTGATTGGGAAGATTCAACGAGTTTGTTTCTGGCCAGAGAGGCTTTGAGGAGGTAAGAAACTGAGATAGCGATCAGTACCTAAAAATCAGGCTGATATTTCTCTTTCTTCTCTGCCTTAGTTTTTTTCTTATAAAGCTTAAAAAGCTGCTTGCTCTGGATTAGGCCACCTCAAATATTGCCTGTCACCATGGTGTTGCCCATGGCAACTTGACGGCCAGCAGTGTGGACAGCGTGAATGTCCGTGTATTTAAGGGTGGAGCAGTGGTTTGGGGCTCATGGTGTGCAGATAACTTGAACTGTCTATGGAGAAACAGATGAAGTGGAGATGAGAAAGTGAATTTTTAACATGCAACTGGCGACCGCTGTCCGGAATCACAGGATGTATTGTTTAAAATCTTAATCCAGGAATGTAGCAGTAATGTGTCCACTGTAGCAGTAATAGTACACATATTCAAATAATACAATAAAATAAAAAAATCTGCTTCTTATCTTCACTCAGTATTCTGAAATATAGAACTTATATAGTGGTAAAGAGGAGGATTTGTGTTACTGGGCGGTGAAATAATTTAATGTATGCTGATGCTCAGCACATAAAATCATTATTACGCTCTCATAAAAGGCTTTTACTGTGTGTGTGTGTGTGTGTGTGTGTGTGCGTGCGTGTGAATATAATGTCCTAAGGTGCACTCTTTGCTTTTAATCAAAATATTCATTACACTACATTTTTCTTCTCTCTGAATGAATGAAGGTTGCAAGCTTTTCGGCACTGCAGAACTACAGGACACTAGATTAGAATTCTATTAATCAGGCGCGAGGACTATATAAGAAAGAAAATAAGAAAGAGAACTACAATAGGTAATTAATAATAAAGAGCCATCACAATACTGTAGTCACTATGGCTACATACAAAGGGTTACTCAAACTTCAACAACAGAGAATCCAACAACTGTTCAATCTATTTTGCAGTCTCAGCAGCTTATTAAAAAAAAAAAAAAATCATCAAAATCATGAAAAACAAGCATCTGGCAGACTACTTTTTTTAAACACATTGGTTAGGCACATGCTTTTTAACCTTTGTCTTAATTTCTAGCTTCATATGTGACTCAGACAACTGTAAACAGACAACGGGAACCATTTATTTAAACACGGAACCCAACCTTAATGAAAGTGTATTCATTTTCTAAATACACTCTGCATTGCTATTTTAATTTGGTCTACTGGAGTCCAATAGGTCCAGGCTAAAGAAATAGAGTGGATGACATGTTATTGGTTAGTGGGGGTGAGCTGGCATTACCTGAGCCTGAGATCCATTCAGCATCAGATAATAGAGCTTGCTGAGGATGCTCTGCTGAAGCTGGTCCCAGGAGATGCTCCTGTCCTCACGCATGAGAAATGGAGGTCCAAACCTGAGAGGAGAGGAGAGGAGAGGAGAGGAGAGGAGAGGAAAAAAGTAAAAAAGGGAAGGATTGAAAGAAAAACCTAAAGATTGATTACCATGGAAAGTCACACACACTATAAAACATAAATTAATTAAAAAACGTATTGAAAGTAGAAAAAGTGCCAGTGTAAAGGTCATTGCAACTCATTGTGTCATCACCACATCTGTCAAGCTGTCAGGTGTCAAGTGCATCAAGGCTTTACTGTTAGATCATTGTGTCTTGTACTGACAGCTTGAAGGGTCATAATGTAGGGTCAGGGGCAAAATAAAGCAGAGAAACCAGTCTTTATATCATCAATGCATCAATGGCTCATAATGGGTTCTCTGTCTCTAAGTTAACTCAAGGCTAGTGCTCCTTCTGACTGCTTATCAGTGGCTATATTAGAGGCTTTTATATGGTAGGTTAATGGGAGAGGCACTTGTGTTTGTCAAGGATTTCAGGAACTCTTACAGATTATCTAGACATACCACATAAGATTAAAGCTCCAATGTTCACACACTTACACCAAACAAATGCACTAAATTGCCAGTTTATTACTGTAGGTACACCTAGCGTAAACTAATTTAAAACAATACCTCTGCAATAAATCCTACCTTAATGAAGGTTAGAATGTTTTAGATAAGTGTTGATTCCATGTTATGTTCATTTTGGAGGCTGCAGTTTGTTGTGCTATTCTTTGTTTTCTCTCAGTATAATACTTGCAATAGTTTTGGTGGACCCATCAGTTTCAGTTCAGGAAAATCTTAGTAATACAGCATGCAATGATATTTCAAACAATAGTGTGCTTCCAACTTTCTGGCAACAGTTGAAAGAAGGACCTTTCCTGTTTCAATGTGACAATAGCCCCGTGCACAAAGTGAGGTTCGTAAAGAAATTGTTTTCTGAGTTTGAAGTCAAACAGACTAATTTGCCTGACCTCAACCCCTGTCAAACATCTTTGGGATCTGTTGGAGCGTTGACTGTGAGCCAGGCTCCTGTGGCTGAATGGGAGCAAATCCCTGCAGCCAGTGCCATTTTATGCAAGTAAATTCTGATATCATGGTTACATGAAATGCTACCTTGGTTGTACCTAAACAGACTAAGAACAGCCCTTTCAATTTGGTGATGGAGTGCTAAAGTACAAAGAGAGACTCTCATGTTTGCTGCCATGTACACATGAGTAATGTGGCATGTGAACAAATGAGTCCTCAAATATCTAATTTTGACATTATGTCTTTCATAGGAATGATATGATAACTGGATGACTGAAGAGAAATATGAATCCATCCTTCGGTGAGTCAATAATAGGTTAAACTGTACTGATCCCTGTAGGGAAATCTGAGCAATCCTTATAACCAAAGAGCACTAATGGTGATGGGAATAGTTTCTTTGCACACAATAAACCCACCACACAAAAATAAACCCAATAGTATCAGAGGATTACTGTCTGAAAGCTACTACAATCCTAACCAGGCACTCTTCGTGGACACAGTCTACCCTGGGTCAAATGAATATTTCCACTAGAATAGTGCTCCGTGTTACAAAGCACGCAGTGTCTCATAATGGGTTCAGGAACATTAGAATGACTTACATTTACTGCAATTAACTGCAAAATTCACTCTTAATGCAACTAAACTGAACTAAAAACAGAAAATAAATATGCACTATATTTAGCATGTCTACTCACTTTTAAAAACGGGAACAAATGAGTATAGAAACTATGTGTAAGTCTATAGTATGCTCACTGAAATATAGCCCTCACCTTAGAATTTTCATTTATTATATTATTATAAATTATTATGGCTCCTAAACTCATTCACTGAAGGACACTTTTATGTCACTCGTTCAATAATACAGAGGTGTTTGCTCGACAAAAGGTTTGGTGATACATGATCCTTAGCTAAATCTGGAGCTACCAGTCTTCATGTTTAACTGTATAAAAATGTAATCACATATAATGCCACTGTAATTCTCACTAGGACTAATCAAAGGTTGTTCAAAGATGTACTGGCAAGTTTACCGCTGTGATCTTCAATGTTTGCATCAACATAAAGTATTTCACTCCCTTGACAAAATATTTCACTCTTTTATGAATCACTGGAAGCTCAGCTGGACTATCTGCCCTGCTTTACCATGATCATTTGTAGTATAGTGGATTCATCTTTAAAGTAGCTGCAAAATAATAAAGCATTTACTTGAATTGGCTGCATAACCCAATAAATACTTGCTAACTTCTGCCCACACTCCAAAAATTGTTTTCTTGCTATCTGTCATAATAAAAACAATGGGAGGCCACATACTAACTGATATATGGGTGTGATAACATTTTAATAAATCTGACCTAACAGGAAGTTAGTGGAGTGTTTCTGTGACTTCCTGTACAGACTGAAGGCTGCTTGAAACAGATGGAAACTGTCCCCCTGCAGCTGCCACCTGCTCCTGTCCACTTTACAGGTGAGGCGCAGCTCATCTCGGACAATCCTAATGTCATTGTCGCAGACGTAGGTTTGATCAGAGCGTTTCTTCTCGGATTTGCAATGCCATTCTGCTCCTGTAGGACATTTATCCCCAAACAGTACAACACAGCTCATCTGTGGGTGGCAAACAAAAAGCATCCGTCCAGTTGCTGTTGTACATCAGATGCTTGGCAACCCATAAAAACTTAACTTTCACCGGTTAAGTGCTTCAGTTTGAGCTGCATTGTTCGACTCAGTCTCTGGTTTCTACACTGTCAGCTACTAGCTACAGCTGAATGGAAGCTCAAGCTGCACAAGCTCAATAAAAGCAGCACCGTCTGTGGCATTCATGCAATAAATATACAGGTTGAAGTCGAACAGAAGTTGGATGTCGACATAGAGACAGCGTTGGATGATGAAAGTGGAAAAGAATAAATTAGATATTCTATTTAAGACACAGTGGAGCAGGAGAAAAGATGTCTGTACAGCTGGACTTAAACAAGCTTTTCAAAAACTGTCTCACAAATGTAGGATGACACATCCTCAAACTCTAAGTCGTAAAAGAAATCTAGGTTGCCTGACACTGCTATTGTGTGCTTACCAAACCAATTCACAAGATGTGGCCCTAACTCTGCAGCTGAGCGTGTGATATCAAAATGGCCGTTATCAGTTTTAACCCAAACCATGGTCTTTTCCTAAACATAACCAAGTATTTCAATTTTACAACATTTAAACGTTTTTACGTGCTTAAAACTGCAATTGTTTAACAACCTGCGGGATCTTGGACTGTATTGGTGATTAACTGTGAATAGATGATAATAGCATTCTGAACCTACTAATAAGTGTGGCAGACCCCTTCAAACCCATATCTATTAGGCTGATACCCACTGAACATTTAAAACGGGTGTTCCGGATGGTATCAGGTCAATATCGATAAAAACTGAACCGACAACAATACCAACTGAAAATCAATCAGCCTGCAGCTCACCTGATAGCCTGCTGGCCAGATCCTGCTGTGTTGCAGATGATGAGGAGAACCTTTGTGGCGCCGCCCTGGTTCAGGTATTCAGAGGAGAGGGTGCCAGACGGAGGTAACTTCTGACCATCGGGTCCAGCCGCAGAGGAGCAGGGGGAGGAGGGGAGGCTGTGGTGATACCCTGAGCAGAGCAGAGGAGTGGAGAACTGTTTAAAAAAGGCCGATGTACAACCTGAGACCCAAACTATTGGGGTGCAATCACACACACACACACACACACACACACACACACACACACACACACACACACACACACACACACACACACACACACACAGCCTCTCTTTGTACATTGTGTTTTCACAAACGTTAAGAATAATTAATACCCCTAACTTGGAGGTGAATAAAAGGGTAAAGAGTATTAGTTGACACTGGTTGTGTGTTTTCAGTTTCTGGATGTTTTTTTGTGCTAAAGTTCTGACAAAGTAAAAAAAAAAAATATTCTGTCAAAAAACAGAAACTAATTCGCTGGCAGAGAGTTGTAAATGTCAAAATGGTTAAAGCTCTTATTCTATAAAAGTGTTGCTCATATCAAAAGCTTATTCTATCCAGCTTGGAGGCAGGACTGAAATGGACCAGAGTTATAAAACATCTTAGGGTGCCAGAATGAGAAACCGCTATGCAAGGAGAAACATCTAATGTGACACGTTTACATTTTCACAACATTTCCATTAATGTTGAATTGCCCTTTGATTCTTATTTACCCCGAGGAGCTGTAAGAAGAATTACATTTGCTACCACACATGCATGTACACATACACGCACATGCTGGGATTAATAATGGGTAATAGCTGAGGGGATACAGAAGGCCCAACCTCTTGTCTCCCAGCAAACATAAACTCTGACATTATCGGAGGATTTAATTAAACAATGCTTGTTCAACCCCTACCGTGCAATTAATCACTGCCACCTTCCAACATCACACACAAAACAAACCCAAACACAGACGCAGGAAATTAATTGTAAATAGATGTAAAGCTTTGATGCAACGCCTTCACAAAAGCAAGCGGACAGAAAAGACGCATAGAGCACAGAGACACAAACTCAATTGCAGACACACAGAGGAAGTGCTGCTTTATGTGTCAGAGACTAGGACAGAACAACATTTTTAGCTGAATAACTGGAATTACAGTAAATAAATACACCTTTTGGTTAAAAAACAACAATATATGAATAAAAGTGTTGGTAAACCAAGCTCAGAGAATTGAAAAAGCTTTGACTAATGTTTGTCCAAACTGCTACTAAATCACTTGCTCAATGCTTTTCTTTGTCTCAGCAGACAGGAGCAACTCAACGTGACATTTTATGCATATTGTCTGCCCTTTAAACGGCCAATTCATCTCCTCACTCGTTGTCTCAGTCACCCCTCCCTCTATCCTCTCTGTCCCCTTTACCACTCCGTTTTCAACAGGTTGAAAAGTAAAACACCTAATAACTAAAGCAACTAGAATTTACATTTTAGAAATTCAGCCAATTATTGAATGATTGTTTTTCCAATGATGTCAGGCAACACTTTGCAGATACGTTTGCAAGTTGACAAATACGCATGTTCATCAACAATGGTTCCTCATATAGAATATACACAGAATATCTAGTATACAGGGTTGAATAGTATTAAAACAATGCAGCCCTATTTTAACAGCACCAGTATTTTAGTGGCTGGTATCAAAACCAGAAAGTAATATTTTGTGTATGGCAAGGAGCGTGATTTCGCCCACATGTCCCAGGGTCTGCTGGGAGAACCTCCAGCCAGACTCTCATTCTCACCTCCTCTTCCCTCCCTCCCTGAGACGGACAGAGGAGAGTCACAGACGGAGGGAGGTGTTAGCGGGGTGGAAATAGATAGAGGGAGGAGTGAAAGAGAAAGGAGACCCGAGTGGACAGAAAAGCAGAGACTATATGAGAGTGAGAAGAAGCGTTCTCCCTGGGCAAAAGGAAAAAGCAGTGGTTGCTAATTTTAAAAAGTAATTCCCAAAGTGAAGAAAAAAATGTACAGAGACAACAAGACTGAGAAAGAAAAGCTGCATGTTGTATGGTCTCTCATAGACTATTGATTTAATAATCAATTAGAATGATATCGAACCATTTGTTGTTGCTGTAACAATGTCATGGATGCTGTGCGAATCTGTTCATAATCTGCAATTTAAATTTAATTAAAATATAAACATGAACATAAAGACTGAAGTGAATGCAAGTTAACTGAGGGGGAAAGAGATAGAGATACAGAAATAGCAGAGAAACAGAATTTGCTCTTGGAGATGGTGAGTATGGCAGTGTTATTTAAACAGCTTAGCGCTGAATGAAGACTACACACCTCTGGCGATCACTCTCTGCTCTCCTCCATTTCTTCCTTTTGCATTATCTTATACGCCCCTCTCTCCCTAGTACTCTATTTATCATTGCCACTATCAGCCCCCCCCCCCCTACTCTCCACTATCTGACTGTGTGGGGATGAATCAGAAGTGTTCAGCTTCAACAGAAGATGTTTGAGTGTGTTTCAAATTCGTGGGCTGGGTGATGGAAATATTTTTGTGCCTGGGAGGACACGGTATGCTGTTATATATACTGTATATTTTTTATTTGATCTAATCACAGTTAGGACTACAGTAAGTGTTCACACAGACTCATGCACAGTTTGCAGTCTTTTCCATCTTAGGGACTTTTACAAATCAAAGACCCCTTCACTCCACACAGAATAACTTTCTTCTTGTGAGAAGTGTGGGGAAGGTTTGTGCTGACTGATGGTAAGGCATCAGCGGTTCAGTATGACTTGGAGCTATTGAATAAAAACATTTTAAAATAGTGTTAAAAAGTAAATTCCTGCAGTGTCTCAGTTGGTATCTGTAGACGTTGAGTTCCTGCATCAGATAGAAATGTGCTCTTGATGGTCCCATTACTCTTTTAAGCCTTTTTTTAAAAAGTAGATAATCATATTTTGCTGTTGCACCGGAAGAAAAAGTCTTTCAACACTGATTTTCCCAAATATTACTAAAAATTGCGCAAGTTGTGTAGCACAGAAAAAGCAAAAACCTTGAAAGAGGATTTTGGCTACATACTGTACTGACCAGAATCAACACTCCTTCCAAGTGGTTCAAGACCAAATGAGGGACCTCTGTCAGTGCAATCCACACAACTGACTAAAAATACCCGGGGGGCCGTTAGGCTGAGCCCTAGACTAATCAGAGGTCCCAGCAGCAAACAGCCATCTGACAAAAAATTTCCCTGTTGACAGCAAAAGCACCTGAGCTTTCTGCCAACAGCAACATGACAGATTAGGGAGGCAGCAGAGGAGGGACTTAATACACCTGATGCTGCCCTCTTTCGCCTCATCTCTTTCTTTTTTTACCTTTCTTCCTCTACTGTCCCTCAACTACACCCAGTTCATCTTCCAACTGCTCTTCTCTTTTTGTTACAACAAGGCACACTATTGTGTAAACAGTAGCCACAATACCCCTGCTGCTAAAGTTGTAATCACTGAAATTGCCCTTGGAATATTACACTTAGTTACAGCACATCTCAAATATTAGTCCAGCAACATGTTCACAACTCAGTGCTGCAAATCTTTGTAGTTTAAATCTGTGGATAAATAAGATAAAAACAGTAAACATGCTGTATTATGAGCTGTGTTGCAGAACCAAAGACAAGTGTGACCAAAGGTTTACATTCCAGACTTTAAATGAGAAGATGAGGACAAGTGATAGATAACAGAAGAGGGCTGTTAGGCCAACACAACCATGAAAACAACCATGTACCATGAAAATACTTCTTAAAAAACGTCACCCGGTGTAATCTGCCCTGCCGAATAGTTAACTTTTAAGCTGTGTTGCAAGATAGGAAGCTTTGGAGTTGGCATCTGCGTTTTGTGCATCATTTGTGTTGTTCTTCATAAGGCAGCTGAGCGGAGTATTTCCCCAATGATTTTAGAACACGTTCTAGAGGCAGTGTAGACATTCTCCTCAGGTTATTTTAAATGATGAATCCTACTGGTTCCTGTTCCTGGGATATTGTTGCTTTTCTGCATCGAGTTTGCTTCAGGCAATCTGTAATTGCCTTAATGGAACTGCACAGGACGTGAACTTTGCAGGGTTTCATTTGTATGTGTGATGACTTTGTCTCAGTATGAGTACAACTTCAAGAGCACACAGTGTGTGACTGTGGAAAGGGATTTGTCTATTGTGCTGACCACATAAATGATGTCAGTTTGTGTGTGTGTGTGTGTGTATGTGTGTGTGTAAGTGAGAAGATATAGAGAGAAAGAAAACAAGACTTTAATTACTGCATCTATCTCAGAATGTAGATGTTTGTGCAAGTCAATTCCTGACAGATCCCTTATCTCCACTGAGAAATCCCTTTTTCTTTTCCAGGGAATCCTCACCTTTTTAACATCATACACACACACACACACACACACACACACACACACACACACACACACACACACACACACACACACACACACACACACACACACACACACACACACAGCCTCTCTTTGTACAGGCAAACAACTCCCATAATCCACTCTGCTTAAATCTTGATTGATTTCTCCATTATCAAAGAGGACTTTACTTTCTAATGTCAAGGGCACCAAGTGAACATCACACAAAGTTACCACGCTAAACTTCCCTGAGCTGCTATTCTGTGGGAAGTCTTTTTCTTTGTGCAGCATTATGGAGCTTTATCACTATTTATGTGCAAATTGCCTGGTTTGTTGGGGGGTGAAATAGGATGCTACTGTGGCGCTTTGTACCTAATTGATTTTTCAGTGTTTTCCATCATAAGACCGCCTGCTGCCATTTCCTCTAAATGCGAAACCTCATTGTTGTACCTGGTAGCGCTGATTCAATATCCCCGAAACTGGTTACTGATAAAGTCTGGGAATCCAACTACCATACACTGAAATACACAGCAGCTTATGACAACAGAGGAATTCCCTGCATGCAATACACCCTCTCCAATTGCTACTTGTTCTATTGTCATTCTGAACATGGCCTTACAGTGAGGTCAATTCCCTAAATCTGAAAAGCCCTCTTTCTTGCGGAGAATACACATGCAAATGTTTCAGTGGTACCCTCTTTTGTATCCTCCACTTCTGGAGCAGCAAAAATATGGTGGCAAAAATATTCTTTTCAGGATCATAGAGGAAAAGGAGGGGGTAAAGCAAAACAGGAGGTGTGATGATGAACCCCAGTAGAGAATCATCAACTGCACTGAATGTCCAAATTTTGCAGTGTGTATTGCCCTAGTCCCGTGTCATTCATCCCTGTCATCTCCTGAAGCACATTTCCAGTCCATTCACCCTCTCCCAGTGTGAGGAGCACAGTACATTAAGTGAATTTTTGAGCAGAGTTGTGCCATGCAACACAGTTATACTGTTTTAAAGTCACTGTACAGCTCTCAAATGACCTACATAATTAATTTATACTGTTTATTGATCCCCAGTGGGGAAATTACAATTTGTTGACAATTACATATTGTCATGCTGTGGTGGCTTATGAGGGGGATCCTAGGAAGACATCAGTATGTGATGGTTGTCTGCTTTCATACCGGGAAAAATATAACTCTAACTAACTTTGCCACATGCTGATCAAATATTGTGAGAGAGAGAATTTGTGCTGCATTCACTTGGTGTCAGAATAATCAGAAAAATAAGTTCCAGACTGGGAAAATTCAAACTGCCTTAATTTTTTGAGATAGGACATGCCTTGGCAGAATTATAAAGCATGCGCATAAAGATTATGCCTGTAAATAAAAGAAATGCTAAAATTGATCCGACAAAAGTATTTCAAGGTAAAGCAAAACCAATGATTTCTTTCTAAACACATTATACATGCTAGAAAATACTTCAATACTTGAAAACGTGAAAAGACTGTAAACTGTGTAGTACTTAATTGTGGAGTTAGACCGTTAAACTGTTTTTCACCATTTCTTGAGTGGCCTGACATCATGGTTCGATGACGGACTGGAGTCTTTTTCTGTGGTGTGACAGACTCAGAACACATTCATTTGGGCTTTACCAAGACTTTAAAGTAACATCACACACTCGTGAATATGCCAAACAAACTCACATGTCTTTCAGTAAAGAAACAAATTTAGACCTCCTCAGGTAGTTGTCCTGTGAGTTGTGTGTTTTTCCATTATATTTATGGTTCTACAGGCTTTCCATACAGTCATCCATCACAGCAGCAGTAGGCTTTACTTATTTCACAGAGGCTGCAAAAACAGACTTACATGATGGACAGCAGCAATACTGTAGCTGAAGGGTTGTTTAGTCTGAGGAAGAGACCTCTGCACTACCTGACATATGTGATAAGCACCAAATCAAACAAGTAGTCCCCACAAAATACAAAAAACATTGATCTGGCTTGTGTGTCATTATGTGCTGTACTGTGTAATATACTCACAGCTGAATGACTACACTGAATTGGCAAAGTGAGGCCTCCTTAAGCCCCAGAGTAATTAGTGTCTTAAATAACCTTGGTAACCATAGTAACACTTCTACTGCTTCAAACCAATATGGCTTCTTTTAGTTTAGACTTTTTTTAAATTCAGTTGACAAAATAGAAAGCTAGATCTAAGTTTATCAAGTGCTGATAAACAACTAACAACAGAGGTGTTTTATTCTGAGTTGTTAAACCTGGTGTGATGACAGATTATCAAAATAGTCTTCATACACTTGACAGTCAATACAAAAATAAACCCCATAGAGATATGGAGAGAGAAAAAAAGTGCCCATTATTATGCTTCAGAACATAAAATTGAATTATGCTCAACGATGTTACTTTGTCTGCCGTCCATCATTTGTTCTACATATTGCCACACGGCGGTCTCAGCAGTAATGATTGTGTGAATTCACTTGCTACACTTAATAAATCTCACTGAACGAAGTTGTGATATCCTGGAATCAGGTCTGCTGTGATCTTATGAATTATTCCGAGGTGAGGACTATTCATCATTTTCTTCATATTGCTCACAAGAATGGAAGTCACATTTCCTAGTGAGCACTTAAGTGTGATTTATTACAAGTGCACTTGCATAGCATACTGTATGTGTCTGCTCCCTCTCTTAGCAGTGTGACACTGTCTTCACTGTGTGTGAAGTGACAACAAAAATGCCTCCTGTTGAGAAAGTAAAAGAGTCTTCATTTTTCATGAGCACTTTGAGCACATTATGTGAATTATTTATGTAATTCTTCTTCGGGGGTAACACAAAACCCCATAAAGGCTTCATACAGCAGTATGTTAGTGGACAAAGGCTAACTACAACTTCCCTAACTGGCAACCCACAGAGACGGCAATTAATGATCTAAAGCTCACAGTGGTAATATGACTCAATTAAGCCCCTTTCAGACATGGACATTGATCTGTTAAAGTAATAGCTGTGTGATAAAAGAGATCTACAGCCCTCTTTTCCTCATCAGTATGGCAGACACTCTGCCGGAGAACAGGAACAGAAAAGTAATGCCATCAAGAGAAAAGAGCATTCACACTGGCTGCCTTAGTGATTAAAAATAAAACATATTTTACCTTAAAGCTTGACTGCCATCCATCTACAGTGAGAGGATGATGCTCACTCATGGTTCATTAACTCCACTAGAAGTTGTCTAAGTACCTGTAACCTCCCTGATCATTTTTCTCACATATCCCATAACTGTCTTGCAGAGCAAATCTCAAATTTGCGCGGGAAGTAGGGGTGCTGGAGGTGCTGCAGCACCCCCTGTTGGTGCTGCAGCACCCTCTGTTAGCAAACTGCAATGACAATAAAATGTTTGCTTATAAATATCTCTGGTTGTTGTTTCTGTTCCACGACATTTTGTATGTCATGTTTGGGGTGTGGGATGAAGAGAGGGATAATTTTAGTAACAAGAGGACTTTTCACCGGGGTGGAACAGCTGATCTCTTCACCGTGGAACAGCTGATCCACTTGTGTCTCTGTTTACCAGTGTCTACTGCTGGCTCCGAAAGGTCTTTCTCAGCTCTTTGCCGCCTGAAAACCTGGCTCCGTAGCACTATCACCCAGTAGAGTTTCACATACCGCACTGCTTCACGTCTACAAAGACATTTTGGATGATCTGATGTTCAGGGTCTCATGGCAGAGTTTATCAGCCGAACTCCAGAGCACAAATCTACGTTTGGTGTACCGGAATCATCATAAGGTAGAGACACAGTGTCTAATCTCTGCGTCTTTTTCCTGCCGCCATGCAGCCCCAGATGGTAGGCTATATTTAGCCTAGTATGACTGTGATTTATGTATGCCTATTAAGAAACAAATAGTCACATACTTCGCTGTTCGTTGTTCTGAGTTTGCTGTGCAGTACGCACCGTCAGTACTTAATGAAGGGGAGGGGAGAGGTATAGTGGTCTGCACCTATACTACTGCAGTACCTATACTACTACTGCAGTGTAGTTCAGACACTTCACTGATAAACCAGAGATTGGCTTTATGGTCAAAGATAGTTTTTGTATAATTAACTTCAGTCTCAGCCAGAGACCCCTGCTTTTAAAAGTAACGTAAAAGTAACGAGTAAAGTAAAAAGTTACTTTCCATAGGGGGTAACTAAGTAAAGTAATGGATTACTTTTTTTAAGAAGTAACAAGTAACGAGCAAACACTACTTTTTAAAAGTAACTTCCCCAACACTGTATATCACAGTATTAAAGATAATTTTAATACCACATTGTGTGCACATTTCACTGTCACAACCATCACACTTTTAATACTGGAGTGTAACGTCAGCCCGCAATCACTAACATTACTGCCTACAGCAAGACAAGACTTTTGTTAAATCAAATTGAAGCCTTTTTAATTCAGACCGTCCTCAACCAGAAAATGGCCGTATAGGTTGATTGTGCGAGCAAGTATGTTTGTTTGTTGCCTAAACTTTACTAGTTCCGTTTCATAATGTAACTATGTGTTTAAAACTGTGACTGTTAAAACTACGACATTAAATATACTGGTCATGTGTTTTAAACAGCAACTGAGTGGCCGTTTCATGACAATAAATAGAAAGGTCATTAATGTCATTTTGGGAGTCAGTGGCAATCGACCTAGTGTGTCGTTTAGGTATGAAGTATGAAGTGTGTCTTGACAGCTTTTAGAGTGTGTTCATGCGCGCATGTGTGTGTGTGTGTGTTTGTGTGTCATATATTTGTCAATAGTGCATTCGGCAGTGTCTTGCATGGACAAAAAGGGATTTTTAAAGGCTGGTGATGATGCAAGACTGAGTCAACCTCATGTCTCTCTACTTTATTAGTGTAAGAGCACAGAGCTCTTCTGTCGCTGTTTATTAACTCATGACCAAAATAAGAGAGGGGAAGCAAGCATCTGAGAACATTAAAAAAGGGAATCTTTGCATGTGGAGCTATCTCTAGATGGTTCTAACTTGCCAACATTTAATTAAGTTTTAGTTAAATTAATAATTTGTCCAGGTAAGAAGCTACTCAGGCATTTATTTAGGATGATGTGATGCACCAGGCTGACATTCAGACACATTTAATTTAATTTGTTTGGGTGCTATCATGCATAAGAAACATAATGAAAGGAGGAATACAAAGCGCATTGAAAACACCGGTCCTCACCTCACCAAAATAAAATGTCTGCCTGTGAAAAATACTCACTGATCATGAAGAACGGTTTAAAAGTTAATCAAGAGGACAGCGGGAGGCCAAAAAAGAGAAATCTGGAAATGAGGAAGGAGAAAAACCCAGTGTGGGAACTACGTGTCGTCAGCGTTTTTGATAGACATCCTGTTACCATGGTTACCTGAGTGCGGTGCGGAGCCTCCACGACTATAGAGGGAAGGAGCCTGAAAGGCGTAGATGACGTCGCTATCAGCAATTGCTGTCAGGTCATCATCATCTGAAAAAGAACGCTGGAAACCCGTGGAGTACAACTCTGATAGGATGACCTGGAGAGAGGGAGAGGGAGAAAGGGCGAGAGAGACACTGTGAAACTTTGTGCCTACAGAAGTGCATCAAGCAATCCTCGCAGAGCTGAAACCAAAATTCAACCAGAACATTTGGCCACAATGCCACCAGAACTGACTCTCTGTGACGAATTGCATGGACGCAATAAACCAAAAAAGTTATTGTATGCAGGCAAATTAAGAGAGCAAATAAAAACTAGATACATTTGTAATCATCTCAAAGAAATCCAAGTAAACTCTAAATGTTGCTGCATTAAATCTTTAGAAATAAATCACATGAAGCAGCTTGTAAAAGTAATTTAAATAAATTTCTCAAACAAGTGCACAATCAGGTACCAAAACTTGGCAACTGACATCAAAAACAATTCAAAACATGAACATCTGCAAAGGGAATTCTATTAAGGAAGAGTAGTGTATTTCCTAGTTCAATGCTTAAGTCAAAGATCTTCAGAGCCCTGAGAGTGAAACTGAAAAATGGTATTAAGGGGAGCCATGCATTCACACTGCTGAATATTTTTTGCTGTGTCAATGTTTGAAGTGCAGACTGAGAAGTTTCTTATATGTATTTATTTATTAATTTGTGTTTCAAAATGCTCATTTGTGATTGATCATGTTAAATGATGTTAAAGTGTTGAATCTGCGTGAAAGGATTATTAAACTGCAGGTAACCATAGCAACTGCCCTTAAATCACTCACTCAGTTAACTCACTGGTGAAACAGACCAAGCCATGAGTTTAATTGACTAAAATCAAACGTATGATAATGGTTGATGATTAAAACAGACTGTGGTACATGAACAGTATGACAGATTTAGTATGTGTGTGTGTGTGTGTGTGTGTGTGTGTGTGTGTGTGCGTGCGTGCGCGTGTATGTTCGTCCTCACCTGTCATTGCCCTTTTGTGCTTTGTTTAAATTTATGTTTTGACATACCCCATTTTAATATTGACAGCAAACTCAAGTAATTCTACTCTAACTAAACTAGCAGAAGAGTGTGGGAGATGTTAATTAAGCACAGCGTCTACACACAGTCCTGAGAAGAGGTCTAATCAACATCTGTGTGGGTAGACATGGGTGTGTAGGAGATGCAACAGCTTTACTAGAAAATCTCAAACTGTGAATTACAATGCATTTCCTCATCAGGAAACAAGGAAAATTGAAACAAATATTATGCTAGTTTGGAAAATAATTGGAAAATAAACAGGGAATTTGAATTGTACAAGAATGCTAAAAGCTAATAGCATTTACATAATAGTTTTTGTAACTGCCTGTAAACATGACTCATTTCATCCCTCTCTCAGCTAGGAACATTATTACACCCAGACACGTGTTCACTATACAGTGTATTTCAGAATAGATTTTGACATACAGGTATTTGATCTATAACAAAAGATAATGGAACAATGCACTTATGAACTATGGAAAGGGTATTTTTTCATTTCAGGGGACATTTTAGTCTTTGCTTCTCTTTAACTCTCCCGCTGCTGCAGAAATATTCATCATCTGTTGTCGGGCAGGTGAAAGATTTATGAACACATGCCTATGGAACCTTTCCCTCTAGCCTTCATCTTGTTGGTGACATTTCAGCTAAGTGTGTGCATGCATTCAAGTGTAACCCTGTTATAAAAGATAATTCTGTTTGATGTATTTATTTATTTTTATAGTGATGGCCATTATTCTTGTGAAGAAAATATTTTACTCACTGACTTCCTTGCTAAGAACTGGGGATGTGAAGCCATCACAAGGGGAAGCTTAAAATCACAAAGTTTTAAGTTTACTATATTATCTAAAATACTGTGACTGTTCCTCAGGAAATCAAAGTGTCCGTTGTAACCATCTATTAGATCTTGGAGAATTCCTGGTTGAACTTTAATCCACTGAAATGGTATACAAAGCAATACAAAGCAAAGCAGCAAATTCTTACTTTTAAGATGCTGGATCTGTCTATGCTTGGCATTTTTAGATAAAAAAACAAACCTGGGTTATAAAAAAACATTTTTCAGTAAAGCCCATAGATAGTTATGGTCTACCCACACATGTGTTTCTCAAGACTGTGGGGACTATGCAGACTGCTTGATTTACATCTCCCTCACTTTTCTGTTGCACCTTGGTGACCTCACATAAAATAATGTCACAATTTTACCTAAATTAGAGGTCAGTGTGTGTGTGTGTGTGTGTGTGTGTGTGTGTGTGTGTGTGTGTGTGTGTGTGTGTGTGTGTGTGTGCGTGTGCGTGTGCATGTGCGTGCATGCAAAAGAGTGTGTGTACCTGGTCTGGGGAGATTTTACCCTCCTCTGCCACCATGGCTCTCAGGCAGGACAGGGAACCAAAGAGAGGTACAGCCAGCCCCACCCGCAGGTACCTCTGACCCTTCGTACTGAACACCAGCGTCACACACATCGGCCTGTGCGTAAGGGAGGGAGGGGTAGGAAGAGAGATAAAAAATAAATAAATAGATGATATGCTAGAGCAAAGTGCCAAATTGTTTTGCAATTCAGATTTTGCATGTGTACATTATTATAGATTCCAAACACACCCTGGCATACTGAGTTATTTACATATTTGTATGCGCACACACACACACACACACACACATGCACACACACACACACACACACACACACACACACACACACACACACAAAAACACAACCAAAAAGAGTGAGAACAATGCAATTGTGCAGAATTAAAGGACCCAGGGGCAAACAGAAACCGTGTTGTCAATTTGTTCAAGAGTCTTGATTTGAGTATTTCAGCTGCTAAACAGCAAAACAAAACATTCAATAAAATGAGATGTTGAAATGCACTGCTGAGCTGTTTAATGTCTGATAAGATTGGGGAAAAGATTTCCTCTGACAATAATGTTGTACAAAATCTAATTTCATGTGCGTAAACTATTCGATTTGTCTGTGTCTTAATATCTGAAGTGAATTAACTATTTTCAGAGATCTTGTCCTGTAGCATTTCAATTTCCCCTGTGTATGTGTGTGTGTGTGTATGTGTATGTGTGTGTGTGTGTGTGTGTGTGTGTGTGTGTGTGTGTGTGTGTGTGTGTGTGTGTAGATTTATGCGTGACTGGACATGACGAGCTACACCAGCACATTGGTGATGGTCCCGCAGGAAGCTGCTATGTAGCGGGACATGTCTGATTTACAGCAATCTGAACACCTTCTGTCAGGGATGCAGGGACGAAAATGAGGGAGGGTTTGTAGAAAATAAGAGAACAGAAAGGAGAGCAGGTAGTATTGAGTAAAAAGACAGAGTGGGGAGACAGAGTAAGGTCAGGCCTCCTCATTTGGGAAGAAGACGGTGTAATCGCTGACACCTCCACTTCCTCTTTCCCATCATGCATTATTTAGGTAAGTAATGTGTAAGCAGTGGGGTGGCTGACAGGGCAGACCGTGGAGGATCTGAGCAGATGTTTGTGTTAGATGCTCCGAGATGAGATACCGAGATGTGCAAGAAACGGGGTGAGAGGTGTGGGATGACACTTGTGAGGAAAAAGAATTGGAGATGTCATCTTGCAAAGCAGATTGTTTGCAGCCTCCCAGCCCCCTGCTGGGTTGGAGCCTGATAGTCTCTATTAAACAGCAATGTCTCACATGTTCCCACATGCACCAAGAGTGCACGGTGCTCTACAGGTTTGAAATATTCCAATTAGGCTTGAAAAACAATGTTAGAGCTGGGATCATGTTCACATTGTTTACAGATAACAACAAACCTTGTGTTTCTATCATTTCTTTATGTTTTAGATCAATTATTAGACTACATATCATGTGTACCTCACATTTCTGCCATCTGTTTTCCTGAGCATTCTGTTTTTGTTGCAATGTTTGTACTAGGATGTACTATTAAAGACATTGAACTTGCTGAAATAATTAATCCCTCAGAGTCAACAAGTGCAATATTTAATAATAATTGTCATCATTTTGTGGTAATGAGAACTGATTCGAAAAGTCTGTGTTCAGGTGCTAATAGGAAACAACAGTATAAGACTTGCATTTTTCGAAAATCTTCTTCTTTCTTGCATTACAATGGTTGCTGTTAGGCCATTCAAATCTTGCAATAATACACCAGTATTAGAGATTTTAAAAGAGTACTTTACCAATTTAGCATTGCGCTTCTAAAACATTGTCGGACTCAACATGTGCAGTTTTTTTTAAAGCTACATTGTGTAAGAATTTCTCCCATCTAGCGGTGAAATTGTATATGACAACCAACTGAATATTACTTTCTAGCCCCTCTCATTCCAGGCGCGTTTTAACTCCTACAATGGCCATATGCCAAGATTAACATGGCTTCCAGTACGAGTATCAGTGCTATCGTTATTCTGTATATTGTACGAGATTAATAGTGTAAGGCAATGTTTACAGCGTAGGCTACATATTTTTCTCCGTGAGCAGAGTCAGAGATCAGTTGATGCTACGGAGGTGCGAGGAAAGCTAAAGGAAGAGGGAAAGGTAAAGGTAAAGAAAAACCTAAAGACAGAGCCGGTGACAGTGGATCGGTGAGACCTCCTAGGCAAACTAAAGAGACACTCCAAAGATGACGAGGAGAGAGTGGAAGCCCTTCAAAGACAAAGGAGAGAAGCAACGGAGGTTTGGGTTTAAAGAAACACTATGCAACTTTTCCCGCTTCGGTGCCCCTACAGGTTGTCTCATTGCTCATTAGCTGCAGCTAAAAGTTACATAGTGTTGCTTTAATATATTTCTCTGAGCAGTATAAACAATGTCAATGAAACCGAAATTAGCTCTTATTATCTCCATTGTTTACACCATAGACTGTACTGTATAATATTAATGGACAATGCATCCGGTTCGGCGAAGTGCTGCAAATGCGGAAGTGCCTCAAACCTGCATTCTATCTGAATTCCAGCAGGGGGCGGCACGTGCGGCTGTAGAAGTCTATGAGAAATTGACCCACTTCTCACTTGATTTATTACCTCAGTAAACATTTTCATAATGAGTGTATGGTCTCAATCGCTAGTTTTAAGTCTTCTGCAATATAGAATGATGTTCATTTTTTGAATTATGGTCTCGTTGATTTTCAAATTGGCGATAAAGCAGTGGGTGTTTTAGGGCGTGGTGCATGTGATTGTAACGTAACGTAGAGTGTAAGGGCTCCTCCCTGTCGTCTAAAATTGTCACATCCGCAACCAGGATGGCTGCGCCTGTAACGGCAAACTCGACGACTCATAGCCATGGATGTATTAAGAGAACAGATCTCCACAAACCAATGGGTGACGTCACACATGCTCTGTCCATTAATATTATACAGTCTATGGTTTACACGCAGCTGTTCTAGCTGTAGCCTAGTCTGTGTTACAACTGCATGAAGTGAGTTGTCTGCCAGCGAAATCACGACATTATGCACAACCATGCTATAGTTAGCAACTATAAAATTTACACAAATAGGCTGAATTACCTACGAGAACAAAGCAGGCAACTTTGGCGTCCCTTTTAAAATCCTTGCTCCTCTTTCCATCTTTGAAAAGCCACTCCAATATTAACTTTGGTCATGTTGCTTTGCCTGTCGCTTTGTCGTTTTATTTCTCTTTTTAGCTTCCTTGGCGACTCCGTTACATGTCCTTGAGAAAAGGTGTGATGATCCATCTTCAACAGGCTTTCAAATCTGCCGGCAGTCGCGAGTAATCTCCCCCTGGCCTTCGTCACGGTGCCACTGCGTGTAAAAGCGCGAAAGGTGTTATGGTTTTGGGATATTTCTGTTACCAGTTTGTTCATTTCTGTTGTCTTTATTGTTTATTTGTTCATGTTCCCTGTGTTTGTATTTTCTGTATATTTCTGTTCAGTTATCTCCTGGTTTATTGTATTCTGTGTTGTCAAGTTTTTGTGTTTAGTTGATTTCAGGTTTTTGTCAGTGGTTCCTGTTTCCTGTTTTATTTTGATAGTCTGTTTTCTGTCCTGTCATGTCTAGTTTTACTTTTTGCCTTTGTTGATTGTCCTGCCC
Source organism: Sander lucioperca (assembly GCF_008315115.2). Lineage (NCBI taxonomy): Eukaryota > Metazoa > Chordata > Actinopteri > Perciformes > Percidae > Sander > Sander lucioperca. The sequence continues at coordinate 7,168,694 of NC_050176.1, forward strand.
CACCCTGATGTGTTTCACCTGTCGTGTCACCTGTCCCTCATTTGTTCATTACCTCTTGTATTTAACCCCTGTGTTCCCTTTGTCTCTTGTCAGATCGTTTTGTATCGTGGTGTCTGTTTGTATTCCGTTGTGTCCTGTCCTCGTAAGTTTGCTCCTTTGTTCCCTGCCCGAGTTGCTGTCAGCCTGTGTTTTTCCTGTTGTTTTTGTATTTTTGTCTTAGTTTCTTGGAGTGTTTTTTCCAGCCTCTGCGCTGTTGTTTTTTTGTTGTTAATAAATCCTAACTCAAGCCATCTCCTGCCTGCCTGCCTCTTCCTGCATTTGGGTCCACTATTCCTCACTCTCACAACAAAAGGCGGAGCTTGAATTTTCAGATATGTCCTTTTGGCTAATGTATTTTAAAGAGAGGCGCAACATGGCTGCCGCCATTCGAGTGACTCACTCGTATGTATTCTGAATGGCAGATTCTACGCTTACAAGAATACTTTGATTAGTTGGTGGAAGTAATTACACATGAATGAGCACATAGTTGTGAAAGAACAAAGGGGTTTTTGCTAAGAATCAACTCAAAACATGATGTACACAATGTAGCTTTAAATAATGTAGATTTATGCAGCAAAGCCAGATCATCTTTTTTATTCCATGCTTTCTTCTTCCTTGTCAAAACCTGCCGTCAATATTACCCACAATGCAACTGTTGGAGCAAAATAAATGAGAAAAAGAATTATGCTAAGACTGACTGTGCAAGGTTAGATCAGGAGAAAACACTCTGAGATACTGTCATCCTCCTCTTCTCTCTGCCATACCCGCATTATCTGCAGCACCCAGACCTCAATGCCCTGCTGTCAGCCAGCCCCTGCTGTGTCTCTGGAGGCCCTCAGACTTATCATGCATTCTGCTGTGATACTGCTGCAGCAGGACGATGCAATGAGGCCACTGTGTATGTGTGTGTGTGTCAGGTCAGTGTTGGGGGGGCAGCAGTGAGTCCCAACTAAACCTGAATGAATTTCCCTCTGAGCTGGGCTTAGGCAACTGCAGGCACAGACCACGCACTGTCAGAGAACTCACGCTGTAAAACTGAGTTTGGGGTTAGCTCTGTGGAAGCCATGCATAGAGGATGCAAAGCAGCAGCGTCTGCATGTTTGAAGATAGGAGGATTCACTGAATGTAGGCAAATTGTGAAAACGTGTGACTGGAATTTAACTTATATTTGTTGTTTTTCTTTCTGTTTAAGATGTCTTATGTATGACTGGACACATGGGCAGAGAGAGAAATGGGATAAGATGAGACAAAACCTGCAATGTTGTGGTTACCCAGTGTGCCCTCATTCAACTGGTTTTGAAGGCCCTGCACATCCATACAGGTTTTCAGTTATTCTGGCTGATTAGAACTCAGCTTAGCTTGAAGGTGGGCCAGAACATTGGCGGGAATTACTTGAGGTCAAAGGACTCCATTTACCACTAAGAATGATAAAGGTGTCATTTGTTTCACCCAAAGGTGCAACAAAGTTAACAGAAGACTCAGGAAGATGGCAATAAATTACAGTCTATACACACTCACACAGTCCTGTGAACAGGTCTAATCAGGAAACAAAATAAAATCACATTTGTGGGTGTGTAGGGCCTTTACCAGTAACTGATTGCTAATGCTTAAAGCTTTAGTGCGTAATTTTTTGATATTAATAAACGTCCGTTACATTCAAGCCATTGCCAAATGAGTTGCTACAAAGCTAATTAAGACTTTCAGCTCCACACAACTCTCTCTGTATTTCTCAGTATGGCTATGTTCAGAAGATTGTGTCAACCGGTGACTTTCCCGCACAGAAACTCGTGTGAAGATAATTACCTCTTCTGAAGAATCCATCATGTTTTTTTAATCCTCCGTATCCTCCTTGGCTACTAGCAACTGCGTGGAGGAGGGGTGGGGGCTGTGCGCGATCACAGAAGGCTTGTATCATGTGGACGCGCAGACAGTTTCGTTGTCATTACTTAGTTCCTCATGGGGGTGACAGAAACTACGCACTATAGCTTTAACGTACACTAGAGCCACAAAGTCTTATATTTATCATTCTCTCTTTCTTTGCATCTCTATTGTCAAAATCTAAAACAGCCATGTGTGCAGGCCTTCTTCTCTGTTTCTTTATTTATATGTCAAAGTCGTACTGTCTTACTGCCAGACCTTGCTGACATGCAGGATCTGGGACAGTTACAAATGGAAACAACACAGAAAGTGTTTGGTCAGGACTTTTGATGGCCATCATACATTTATCACTATGATATGACCATCATCAGTAGCCAGTGTGTAGAGAATATTTGTGTAAATGTGTGCCTACGCATGAGTTTGTGTAGTCATAGTTGTCATATTTTGTCTTAGAAATGTGTGTGCTTTTACAGTGTATCTGTTATGATTGATGTATTTTTCTAATTAGCCATTGAGGCAAATTCTAAATTAATATATTCTGCTATATTAGGTCATCTAGATGATCATTTATCATTGATATCCAAAGTGTCAAATGAGTGTCTATATATATACTCTAACATTTGTGTGTGTTATACATCACCTGGTTTGTCGTAGGGGGATAGGCAGGGAGATACATAAAAATGGGTCGAAGGTGTTGCTCTGCTTAAGGCAATGAGGGCACGTCAGAGAAGACCTGGAGACAGAGAGAGAGAGAGAGAGAGAGAGAGAGCAATTTTAATCATTTTTGCTATACATGACTTCAGCTCACCATACAGTCTGGGTTTTGATATTCTTAAAAGAAATATTGCATCTTTCTTCCCAATTTAATCCTGCTTGACTCAATTTTTTGTCCATTTTATCTTCAACCGATACAGTCACAAAGCGAACATACGACTAAGGTGATTTGGAGAGGAAAGCTCTCTTAATTTAACAGAACTGTTGGCCAGATGGATTGACTGATAGCGCCACCCCTACGTACATGCCAAATCCTCACATTTCCTCATAAGTATGGAGTAAATGTGCAGTAGAATTTGACTGTCTTATGTGCTGCATGCAGTTAAAACCCCCATAGTGGTTGAATGTGAATATTCCATGTGGACAGTGGTGAATACTAAGCACTGAATCAGGCCATCTGGAGTCGATCTGCTACTGAGAAAAGGGCAGCAAAGCAACTGAGGTGGGATGCTGTTCAGAATTTTAGCACAAAAATCACATATTTAGGCTGCTGAGATATTTCAGTAAATGAGGCTGTATCCTAAAGAACACACTGAGCTGGAGAGGAGAAAAAGAGTACTATGGAGAGAGAGGAAAGCAGAGAGGAAAGGCAAAGGATGAAAGGTGGAGGGGATATTTAAAGTCAGAGAGGATAGTGAAGAGAAATGGGTAAGCCGAAAGGAACAAAGATGACTTGAGACTAAAATGAAGGGCAGCAGACACAGCGGAGGTTGGAAAGGCAGAGGGAACAAAAGTGGAGAGCAAAGAGACAGAAGATGAAGAGAAAGACAACAAAGTACAGGGCTCAGTGGGAGGACAGATTAAAAATGAACAGACAGTCGAGCAGGATATAGTACTCAGTGACCTCATAATGATCTCGAAACCAGGAAATTCCAACTTCCCAGTTCAAGTGGAACACAGCATGCGTGCTAAATACGTATGTAGCTACAGGAGACAGTTACCTTAGCTTAGCTTTGTTTTGTTTAAAGACTACAAACAGGAGAAATAGCTAGCCTGGCTCTGTCCAAAGGTAACAAAATCCATCAGCACCTCCAAAGCTCATTACCACATTTTATCTCCTAAGTTTAATTCGTATGAAAAACAATTGTAAAAAAAATTACAAAACAATTTGTCAGGCTATGCATTAGCTATTTCTTGGCCAGGTGCATTAACTTTTACCTTTAGACAGAGCTAGACTAGCTGTTTCACTCCATTTTCAGTTGTTATGCTAAGCTAAGCTAATTGGCTGTTGACTCTAAGCTTTATATTAAAAGCACAAACATAATATTGATCTTTTTTTTTGTGACTCTTGGCAAGGAAGTGAATTAACACATTTCCCAAAATGTTGAAGTATTCCTTTAAGACATACATGTACATAATGGCACAGCGCTAGTTAGGCTAACAAGCTCTTTTTTGTTGCTCTATGACGTCTGTGGTAAGTGTAACTGAGTTTATGCTGTCAGCTATTAAGGTGATACAGCTCTAACCTGTGTTTCATGAAGAGCCAAGTAACATCTCTGTGTTCTGGTCTCAAATATTTTACTGCAAATACTACGAAGAATTAGGGCTGGGTATCGTTAAAAAATATTCAATACCGGTACTGATACCGTGACTTTGATACCGGTTCCTAAACAATAAATTTTTTGTTACCAATTTTATAAAACAAAAATAAATTACAACATTACGGCACAAATGTTTTTATTTATTTTTCAGCTCCTACTACTTGAGCCTATTTTCTGTGTGTTACAGAGTTTTTCCTGCGTGTCTCTGCGACGTGCAACGTTAGACAGCCAATCACAAACATTATTAGATCTTGGTAGAAGCATGCTGCATGTGTATTGGCTCACTGACTCTAGCCCTACCAGGAATCCCTCAAAAGATTATGTGATGGAAACAAGCAGTAGTCTGACACTGAAATAATAGCGTGGGAACGGATAAGCAAATACAATAAAATTCAGCTCTGACTGAAAATGCACATTAAGTTTCCAGTTACGCACATTCCTAGTGTGAGTAATGCTTTTATCTTAACAAACCATGAGTGAAAACAAGCCTCAAATAACCTGTTGTCCTTTCCAAAACCTGAGTGTAATCTAACCTTTTCATATGGCAATCAAGTGAAAACACTATGGTTCCGTTTGTTCTCGAGTCACATAATCCTCCTCTCATAGTGTTGGAACATAATCCTTTCATTCACGTCATTTGGTGGCTGTGTTGCTTTCCGTGTACTCATTTTGAGCTGATTCAAACACATTACATTTTCTACTCAAACTATTTCTCTAAGGCAACTTGACAAACATGGGTGAGTTAGCCATTTGTCTCCATCCGAGAGAAACCTATTATCCTTTATAGGATAATAAGCTTTAAACAAGCTTGAAACTGCAGATGCAGCATTTTTGAAAAAGCAAGTGTGGATATTGCTAATACGTTGCTGAATATAAGTTTTAAATGTGACTTCTGTTTTGCACCAAAAACTTGAAAAGCAGTTTTTTGATACCTGCTGATATTCATTTTTGCTGTTGTATGTATTTGATTTTTGAAGCAAAATTATTGCAATGTTATGTCTCTCTTAATACTCTTGACAGCTTTTAGAGTGTGTTCATGCACGTGTGTGTGTGTGTGTGTGTGTGTGTGTGTGTGTGTGTGTGTGTGTGTGTGTGTGTGCGCTGCCAGATGCTCGTTTCATCTCCCAGTGTCTCACTAGGATTTCTGCCAGTTGAACTGTATCCAAGTTTGTGGAGATACAAACTTGTCAAATGTACAAATATGCTGGAAATAACAGTGAACAGTTTTCAAACTCCACATTTCCTTGCTGTCAGTGTTGTATCCATTGTGCCGTGGCAGCCAGTCACAGGCTCGCTAATGATGCCAGTTTGTACTCTGAAAAGTGGAGTGACAGGCTGTATTCACTCACACACACACACACACACACACACACACACACACTATTCAAAACTCTTACACTGAAATTCACATATCTGCGTGCAGGAACATCCGTACGCACAAAAAAAACACAGCATCACTTAAAAAGCTTGTATTGCAGCTGGGAGTGTTTCCAGTCTGTTGGAGAATATGAGGTAATATTCCTGCTGGTGTTTGTGTGTGTCTGAGCAAGGATTGTATTGTGTGTACAATGTTCAGGTGTCAAAACAAAAGACCCCCAGTCTTTATACCTGGAGTTGTACCAAATATACCCACAAACACGCGCATGCACAACACTGCAGCAGCTGCTCTTTTTTTATCATAAAGAAAGTTAGCTGCTCAGAATCCCTCCGATCTGCTCGGAGCTAAATAAATAACACTCCATCAGCAGCATCTCTCAACATTATGCAGTATCACGTTGCTCTTCATCCGAATCCTTGTGTATAGGTTTAAAATCATCCACCCTCCACCCACCTGAATAAATTATTTTCTCTGATTTAGAGACCCGGCTGGACATTTCACTGGCCCTCTACAGTCCCTGTAGACTTCGTTGCTTTTTAAAATGATGTATTGTATTAACGTATGAGTGTTTTCTATAACAATTTACTTTAATGAGGCTGCTTTAAATGTTAACATGCGCAAAGTAATATCACTGCAGCTCTATCGACGGACATTTAAGCAGCAAAACTAACTGTAGTTATCAACTTGACAGAGGAAACAGCTTTAGCTTCTGAAATAATCAATGAAGTTAAGCTGATGTTTCTCGAGCGTCTCTCTGGGGGCGCACTTACAAATGAAGCTGTCTGTCCGACAGCAGCTGTTATGTTCACATTTTAGAGAATGTTAATATTTTTAATTGTTTCACCCACCCGCTATTAATCAGAATTTAAATTTTTACGATCCGACCAGCCCGATCTATAATGTTAGATTAACCATGGGGCCACGGATATATAACTCTATTATTGCTCTCTCTCTCTCTCTCTCTCTCTCTCCCAATTTCGTCATGCCTCTTTGTTTACCTGCCACGGGTGAAAAGACTTCCGCAGAGGATACATCGGTGTATCCTCGATTATAGCTCCTCCGGGGAGCCTCCTCGATCCGCGCTCCTCGATGTGCATGTTAGGAATAGGGACGTCCTTCAACATGGCGCACTGAGAATAATTTCCGTGTCACAAGCTGGAGGATCGAGGAGTCGAGGAGGTACAAATTTGGGAATTGGGAAAGGCCCATGGTGTCAGGAATGACCTGATGTTCGCTGCTCAAAATAGAAAGTATTTGACGGCCTATGGAAAAATATTTACTGCCACCTGTATTGGTATTTCTTTCAGTCAAAAGTCTGTGTGAAAATGCAGCTGCAAATGCAAAATCTGACGAAATGGCAAGTTACAAGGGTGGTGAATAAACTGTGATGTCATGTGGCAATCAATGCGTAAAGCTATTTGAGTTTACACACATAAATAAACAAACAAAAGATGTAGTTGCACCTTTTGATTCCATAAATTCACAGTTTAAAGACTCAACTTTGGTTACAGCTGTATTTTTTTTTAATTTTTTTAATCTGTTCCTGTTTTTTATTTTTCAGCTTTTATTTTCATCAAAAATCATTCTGGGCACAGCTTTGGTCCCACAGCAACCAAACTTAAATGTTCTTGTGAAAGAAATCTGATTGTTTAGTAACTGCAGTCTTGACCTTATTTAAGGTGTAAACAGTGTCAGCTGACTGCTCGGCTGACAGTGATGGATGGAGGCCTGGGCTCAGGTGGAGACTCACACCCAAACACAACACAACAGAGTTTGTTGCTGGTATTTAACCTGGAGTAAACAGAACTACAAAAAATATAGTAAAAAAGAAACTGAGGCAACTCTAGCAAAATCTTTCCTCTCATAAAGAGTTTCATTTTATTTGTTGTTAACTTACAACTGTTGAAGACTTAAGTTAAGATGCCAGTCAGACTCCCTTGCAGTAACAATTACACCACACAATTCAGTCTCTAAAAACAAAGGTCAAGAATATCATGACACTTTTAGATTGTTACGGACAAATCATCACTGCACATTCATGAGTCAGCTTAAGACATTAGATGCAAAAGTACTCATCATAACCACCAGAGGGTTTTACAAGTTTTGATCAATTTTATCAACACAGATTTGATGCAATGATTATTGGGTAAATAAAAAGAGACAAAAGGGGACTTGCATTATTTGTAAAATAAAGAAATTACAAACCTGTAGCCGCTCTGAGCCTTTAGTTAATATGACAAGCATCTAAACAAATCACGCTTGTTTGGGCGACCTAAGTCTCAAGTGTGCCAGCTGATAGGAGCCACATCACCTAAACAAAACCACAGCAAACTTAGAGCTGCATTATACAGTATATCATATTTGTCTATAGGTCAGTGCTCCTCCGGGGACTGAAAGGGAGAGAGCTCATGAGAGTTAATTTTTTTAACTCAGTCAGTCAGTCAAGTCAGTCAGTCGTGTCACTGGCTGTGGATTGGAGGGCAGTCATCTCTCATAACTCTTTTACTTTTTAAAACGCCAATCTTTTGGGCAAAAGCTTCTTTAACCTTGACAGAAGCCAATGTTATGAATGACAAACAACTTTTCAAGTTGCCATACTCACTCTCTCTCTCACACACACACAGACACACACACACACGCACACACACATCCACACATCCACGCATCCACGCATCCATGCACGCTCTTGGTAAGCTTTTGGCTCTTTGGGTACTGCAGCTCAGGGCTAATGTGGCTCACACCTGTACATTTCTTCCATGAAAACATTGTATTTATCGCTAAGCAATGGAAAGCTACAATAGCAGCACATTTGAAAAGCTGGAACCATAAATGTGTTTGGTAAAATGCCTTGCTTGAAAAATGACTAATGATTCATTCTCTAAATGGGACGAATGGATGAATCAAATTTATACTTAATAATTGACTGATCATTTCAGCTTTATGACTAGGCAGATCACTTTTGTTTTTGCAAAAGAAACGGGAAAAAAAGAGATCAAATAATTACTTTCATTTCATAATGCCCTGCAGTAACTGGTTAGCACCCACTTTAAGTGTGGTAATAGAGGAAGCTGGGTGGTATCAGCAGGAGGGAGAGTGGTGCGTGAGGCTGGGCTCGGAAAAAGCACCGTGGGCGGGGAAAGCGTCAAAATCAAAGTAAGGAAGGTCAACGTCTGGCCATATTCTCTGCAGCAACTCAGATGTGTAGCGTGGAACGACTACACGGATGCCTCAGAGAGGTCAGCGCGAGCACATCGTAACCTGTGTGAAAATTGGAGACCCTGGGGACCATCTTTAAAGATGAGAGAAAGTTTGCACTCTTTTATGAAGCGTTGAGTCTTCAAAGGATTTGGCATAAATATATTTAATTGGTGGAGAGAACTTCTCATACTGGACAGCTATCAGTTTGCTTTGTTGCATAAGTGGCTCTTAAAAGGTTTTGCATTAATTGTTCATGGCTCTTCGCTCAACTTTTCAGAGACTGAGAAAAACAATGAGATTTGTTCACTTGCATGTTTTTTTTCAGTTTCCTTTGTTTCAATTGCTCTGTAAACCTGGAAATCATAAAAACTGGAGTTTGTATCTAACAACATTTATTATTCAAACTGTTCGATATCCAAAACATTTTCACATTACATTTGCAACCATATAAAAGCCACTGTGATAGGACAAAAAATTCTCAACTATCTTGTTTGTCAAGAAGGAGATAGAGGCCGGGGCTTTCCGCATGTCTCCCAGGCCATTAAAAATAGATGCCACAAACTGAGAGCGACAGATAGAGGAGGAGGGAGGGCGGTGGGGGGGGGGACTTTGACAAAGACTCATTTAAACACCGCAGCACAACAGAGTGACTTGAGCACTGACTCCCACATTGGCAGCCCAAACCACAAGACAGCCCCGGCTCTAATCGCAAACATTTATTCAGATCAGACAACTCCACTGAATGCCTCTGAGGAGCATCTCTGTGAGATATAAAAAGAATCAGGAAGGAAGAAGAGGGAAGAAAGCGAGATCAACCAAGTGATTGAGACAGAAAGGAGGGAAGGCCAGAGAGAGTAACAGATAGAGACGGAGACAGACAAAAATAAGACGCTGCGAAATTGAGAGGGAGTGATTGCTCTTTTGTTAGTGTGCATTTAGATCCAAAGTGACTCCGGTTCCCCAGCGATTAAAGAAAGTAAGGAGGAGGAGAGGAGTGAAAAAGGAGAGTAGATGAAGTAATAAGTCTCCTAACTCAGACTGAGACACAGTAATGTGATGAGAATACAAATGGATATAAAACATATTTACACTGAAGGCCTGATGAAACCCATAGAAGAAAACAAATTACAAACCATCCGGGTATCTTGGTCTATTATTTATTAAATGAGAGTGAGGGGATAATACTGCCTCAGAGTTTAGAAATGGATCTATACTCAGTGGTTTCAATTAGAGCATAACTTGTGTATGTGATGTGGTTTGAAGCAGAGCAGCCAGCACTTCATTAAGGTCTTGGAGGGAGAAAGTAATATAAGTTAAATTTTTATTTTATTTTTATTTATTTCTCTACAATATGAAGAAGATAGCCAATCTAGGCAGTAAGAGAATTGTTAATTGAGGAGTGCTTCATTTATTCACTAATGGTGTTTTTCCATTACATGGTACCTGCTCGACTCTACTCGCCTTTTTTGTTTTTCCATTATGAAAAAAAGTACCTGGTACCTGCTAACAGGTACTTTTTTTAGTATAACCTCCGTCGAGGTTCCAAGCGAGCTGAGGCGATACCAAAAGGTGACGTGAAAACCTGCAGACTGATTGGTCAGAGAGAATCATCACTAATCACTCATCATCATTGCTAGCTGCAGACAGGGGTGTCCTGAACAAACCCGCCATTTTTAAATAGTTTAGCCAGCATTTTTTTTTTGCTATAGCACGGCAGGTTATGCTACAGGATGATATAAAATAATTACGTTTAAAGAGATTTGTTCACTATTTTGAAACAAACGACTACATTACACTCATTGTGATGCAGCAAGCTTAAAGTTTTAGACTTTATCAGGACTTACCAATAATATGTCTTAAATAATCCTTGTGGTGAAAATTGACAGTTGCAGCAGCAAGTAACAGCAAAACAAAGATGATGGAAACAGGAGCAGTTCACACAATACAGTAACGTGAGCTATATAAATTAGCTGGATACATGGTTAAACGTAATTTGCTCTTACCAGTGTATCGCAGTGTGTATTTTGTCCATAGCAAATCCCCGCCAATCGGTCCCAAAACAACCCAGTTAGAGAGTAAATGCAGTAAACATATTCTTTGTAAATCTTTAAAATCATTCCCCGAAAGAACCAAGCAGGCCTGCCTTGTTGCACAATCCAAATTTTCCTTAAAACTTAAAAGGTTCCAGTTAATGTTGCTCGATCCGACTGGAGTTTAAAGTTAAATCAAAGAAAGTGTAAAGTTAGGGACATCCGGCGGCATCTGAACTATCCTGTAAATGTCGTTGATATAGACTATTGTTACACAGCTAAGCTAAAATAGGCTCATAGAACAAAGTTAGCCATGTTGTAGTTCAGGTTTTAAAAAGTTACAAAAAAGTTGTGTTTGTCTTTCAAATAGTGTCTTTCTTTCAGCGTGTTGCAGCTCTCGTGTGTCCTGCCGCTTGAAGCCTCCAGCTCCCCCTTTTTTTGTTCCTAAATAAATCCCTTAATGAATCTCTCCCACACACCTGCAGTACTAAAATTACTGCGTAATCAGCGTACACAAACATGCCCCCTCATGTGTCATATGTCATATCAGTTCTGACCCTTATCAAAACTAACCACATAAACTTCCTGAAAGACCTCTCGTAACACTGTAATCAGCTGATCTGATAATGGCACATACAGACTGAGGTGTGTGTAAATGTGAATAGTGTGATAGACAAGGATGAAGAGAAAGAGAAAGAGACTGAAGGAGATATTTAACAAACATCTCGCTTGTCTTTTCTACAGCTGACTCGGATTCAGGGCAAGCCGTTTCAATTAATCAGGCAGAGAGCATCATGGGAGACAAGGCTCTGCAGGGATACAGTCCGACTCTAAGCGTTCAATCCACTATCTGCCAATGAGGGAATGGGATAATCCCATGAATTAATGTCTGGTTAACCTCGCAGCGTGGTGGTCAATACTGTACGAGTGTCAGAGGTTGATCTTTTTTTTGATTGGATCACACACTAATCTGCTTTGGGTCGACTGTGTGTGATGGACCAAACATGACAGGACCACTCTCCAGGGTATTCAGACTGTGAGCAACATGATCACTTCTCACCCAGAGACATTTGACTAAATCCATGTCCCATTTCCAGAGTGTACAGTAATTTATATGTGGAGTGGAGCTAAAAGCTTGGAGAAGCACAAGATTCACTTTATTAAAGGGCAACTTATTCACTTCATTTTTCAACTTCATGTATGTTTTGGTTGAGACGTGATCTTTCTTTCTATGAATCTCCACTCAACCCACACACAAATAAGTCTTAAGCCAACTGTAAATGGGCGCCCAAACTGCCCCGGCAAAAGCCCATGTGGCAGCATTTTGAATTCCCGGTGGAAACGTCGCAGTTCTTACGTCTGAAGAGGTTAGTTATACAGGAGAGAAGCTCTTGAGAACTTGAGTTTTTGGCTAAACCTTTCACAGTGCTTGTTTATTTTTTAATGTTGTGACTTTCAATTAAATAAAAGACTATTTTTCCAGTCATATTTTGTCATTTAAGTTTTCTTTAATATAGTGTTAAAACCTCTTCTCGTTCTTGTGGACCCAATATCGTGTATCATCTCATCTTGTTAGCGGAGTGTCTCGTCACACCCCTAAAAAAGACTTCCCTATTATTGCCAAATGAGTTATTTCAAATAATCTGATCGTCCAATCGCAACATTAAAGTCTGAAATGAAACAAGCCTTTCTCCTTATTTACCATTTTATATCACAGTTATATTGTTCAGGAATCAAGTGGAAAGCGAAGGTAAGAGGTGATGTAAATGTACACAGCCAAGTGTGTCGACCAGGTTACTGAAAGGTCTTGAGTTAATTCTATTTGAGGGTGTATTAAACCTCAGTTTGACTGTCCTCTGTAAATGAAGCAAAGAGGGACAGAAGGCAACACAAAAGATGGATCCCCTGAATCCTTCACAGGTCTGTCTGACCTATTTTCTCAAGATACTGATTCTTATTCACAGAGGAGAAAGAATATTCTCACCTGTGCTGAATACCTAGTCTCTTTAATGGTATGTATTGCACTCTAAACACAACTTCAGGACGTTAGATATAGTGCCTGGTGGGATCCAGCCTGCCTACTGCATAATTGATAAGGAACTTAAGATAGAAAGTCCTCGTCCTACTTCTTACTAAGAGCTTGGAGTTATAGACTTTTGACTTTTTTGGTCACGTTTTATATATCAGGATAAACCCCTTGAGGTCCTATAACAAATACTCACAAGAACAAAACACCTCAATGCAAAAGAAAAAACAAGACAATCTACTTAATAACAGGAACAAAAAAGAGCTACAACCTCAGGATAGACTCTATAATAAGAAGGAATTATGAAACTATAGAGTAGTAGTAGAGTGATAGCATTACTTAAAACACATGCAATTTGTTTTAATGTTGCAAGTTGCTCAAACTCGGAAACTTGTTCTCCCAAAGTATTTAATGAACCCTTAATATTGCACAAAGTGTTATGAATGGGATTCACATTTGAGTCGGCATGTCAGTCTAATCTTGTGGATGGCATCCCATAAAGTTTGTTGGGAAATCTGGCCTTACTCCATAGTCTAGTGTTCAGAGTAAATTATCGCCTCATTTCAATTAGCTACGATGAAACTTTAAAGTTTCTTCTAGATTAGTTCTTGGTCATTTACGCAAGAGAGAATGAAAAGTATAGACAATGTAGATACAGAATCTACTCGACCAGACTTGATCTCACACAGTCACACTGCAGCCATCTTAAATTTCTAAATAGTTACAGAGACTAAAAAGCACTGGATTTGACATTATCTTGAACTTAAAGTCCAACAAACAGGGAACAATCAGCCACGTTAGGAGTAAAACAAAGCTTTTGGAATATCTGAGCATGCTGCTCATGTCTACGCTTCTCACTTGTACTGAGCCTGGAAGTGTTCCTGGACAAAACTATGTCGATCTCGAGGCTGTTGTGTGCTGGCTGAACTGGGACTGGAAGGATCCTCCAGTGAACTGGGTCCCTGCAGACAAAGACAGCGAAAGAGGGACAGAAAGGAGACAAATAAACACTTTAGTGGACATGGTATATATATTAATATATATATATTTGAGAACATTCTTTGTAGACAGATGGCAAAAATACAAATACACATCATCATCATTATCTTCAGAATAATATTAAGACACTTTGAACACTACTTTCCCACATCCCGTCTAATAAATAGCTTAGGAAACAGTAGGAAAGACTTTCTTTTACCATCTGTACTGTATTTACCCATTTGCCAAAATGAATATCAAGCCTTAGATATATGGCAAAAGATAATTTTGTTGCAAAGGAAGAGATAATGCAAAACTCTCTTTAACAGACGCCAACAAGCACTCGTGTATAATAGCTTTACCCAGACGTAATTGCAGATATGGACAGAAGGGAGATGAAAGAATATAACTCAACCACTTGGACTTTGCCCTTTGCCTGCAGTATTTAGAGACAGTATGCTTTACAAAAAGTGAAATCCGAAATAATGAGGTGTGAGTTTTGTCAGCAATTTTGCTCACTAAAATGTGCTTCTTCGATAAACAACGAGATGATCAAACAGACACATATATACAGATATATATGTGGAGGGAGAAACAAAGTGAGACAATTCAATTAAATAGGAAAAAGATGAGTCATAAAATGTTAGAGCAGGGGGGTATTTAATCTGTCAGGAAGAGAAGGAAAGTTTAAACAGTCAACACAGCTTACAGTCACAGAAGATCTCAACCAACTTTCAGTATGACGCCAGTGTCTGCTGAATAAACTAAATGACTGTGATACCCTGCATGCTGCCAGACTCAGCAAGAGGGCAGAGAGACTTCAAAGATAAGTATAAGAATAAAAAAAATAAAGGCAATGAATAAAAGATGGAGAACTATGACTCTGAAGAAACAGAGCAACAGATTGCTAAATCTTTATCTTGTATAGTTGATATTGAAGCTGTCAGTGAACACAAGGTGGTAATGATTGATCTAACACACAGGCAGATACACACTAAAGCAGTGCAGTCGAGGTCTGCTGCTACATGAAGTTCTGCTGTGGAGTCACGCATCATGGTGTTAGTAAGGAAAAAGTAAGAGTGTTGGTAATTTGTCTGATACTACAGATAGACCTCCTGTACCTATTAGGCCTATGTATTACTACAGCACAATTTAAGATGTGCTCTTTAGTTGGATCAACATTGGAGCAACAATGCCGGATGACCCGTGTCAGCAGATCTAGACGCACCTCTGCTGCTCTATGCGGAGGGCCAAACATCATTCATCTGCACACACTGCCATGACACAAAGCTGAAAATTGTGCATTCCAGACTTGTTTAAAAGGCCCTGCACACCCACACAGGTGTTCTCAATTACTCTACATAATTCAGTGTTTCCACTATAGTCATTTAGCAGCAGCAGTACGTCACTATTATCCGTCACGGCTCTCTCTCCCCTTTGAGGGTGAGCAACTGGAATAGTGACAGGACGTCATTACTCGCAAAGTCATGACAACCAAATAAACAACAGTCAGGGGCGGAACTACCCAGTGTCAGAGGGGTATGCAGCAACAATTTTGGCACCTTTCTCAAGTAATCTCAGCTGGAAACAGGATTTTCCATCTGGGAATTGTAGGATGGAACCATTTCAATCAAGCAAGCTAACACATAATCTAAGATTTTATGGGCAGCACTACAGGGAAAAGAAACTTTAAAGTGTTTTGAGTCCTGGAAATGGTGGCCAGATTACCTGGATGAACCATACTGCTTCTCTTCAGAGCAGAGGTGAGTCCATTGCTATACTACTTTGGAATATGAATGATATTTTGTAACTTGTTCTGTTTATTCAGGATGAGTTTACAAACTTCTAAGAAATCATTGTTTTACATACATACATACTAATAAGGGAACATAATATTCAGGCTCAAACTCTTGTATGGGACACATTAAGCAGCACAAGTCAGAGATACCATAGTCTAGTCTTCCCACTCTCTGGGGAAATGAGACTTTCTGCGCTGGTCTTGCATGGTGTATTCCGAAATAATGACAATCCAACTTTGATGAAGCTTTGCTATTGTTCAAACAAAATCCAATCACTGCTGCTTTCACTTTGAACAATGAGCTACTTTTTAGCATCTTTGAAAACTCAGCCATCTGTTTAAGTGATGAATCTTGACGTGGCCTTATGTAATAAATAACAGATTGAATTGTATACAAAACAGAAGGAGCCTCTGTCTCAAAGGAGTGTATCACTTGTAATGGACGGTTTAGAAGGCCTGTGTGAGCTATAGAGATTGGAAAAGGGATTCCTCAGCACCTGGGGAACATGTGGTGCAGCAGGGGCTATTTGAAGTTAACTTCAATTTCCATTTGGTGAGTGGCCGGGTTGGCTCAGTTGGTAGAGCAGGTGCACATATGTAGAGGTGTATGCCTCGACAGAGAAGGTCCAGGGTTCGAGTCCGACCTGAGATGATTTCCTGCATGTCATCCCCCTCTCTCTCCCCCTTTTTATATCTAGCTGGTTCTTTCCATTAAAGGCTGAAATGCCCCAAAATATTTCCATTTTGTGCTGGTGAGCATTTTACTCAGGGTGCAGAGAGCAGGGTGCCAAAATCAAAAAGGAGAATTACCCAAAAGTTATTCTGCATACTTGAGATGCAGAGCTTCTGAATCTTGGATGGAGAAAATATGCTTTTGGGTTGTTTTCTTTTAATTCTCTGGCAATCACATGTGGTTTCACAGCTATATTGAACCATATTTTCACTGAATAAAATAACAGATGTATTTCATTCCTCTCTGCATTGATTTGTGAACAACGTGAAAAAAAATGTATTGTGTATTGTATTGTTGTGTATACCATCTTTTATTTTTATATTGCGAGCCGAGCTGTGACCAATTCTCTTTCTCTCAATTTTGCCCTCTTGTCTCCATCTCCGCTCTTGAGAACAATGAAAAACAATCCTCAGACCCTCAGAGACAAACTGGGTTACAAGCATCACCATGGAAACCCTGGCCACATTCCCCAAATCAACATATGGGAACAGGGAACTAAAAATAAAGAAAAAAGGGCTAATCACCAGAGCCATTCATGTTTGTCTGAAGCATTTGCCATAATGTCTATTTGAAGCACCATGCCCAATGTGCATGAATGAGGACAATAAATACACTAACTCAACTTAAGTATTTTGAATTTACTAGTATCCATTATACAAATGAATGGATCATACTAGAATTTATAGGTATAAAAATGCAGCAGGTAAGTCTAGTATTTTCTGTACTGTATTTTCAGTTTCAACTTTTTTGTTTGTTTGTTGTTTGTTCTGTAATTGTAACCTGTACCGGATACAGTATTTTCTGTTTGTCTGTTGTTTGCTGAGCTAACAGTGTTATGCACACTACTGTAGTAGCATGAAAACTGGGACATGTTTTGTTGTGATTCTCCATGTTGACTGATTTGGGTGTATGGAGAGATATTATTTATATTTTCCCCAGTCTGCAGCATTGGTCTTGTGTAGTGTTTGGTGAACTTATTGTATATTTGCACTTTCTCTGTGTACTTCATTTACAGTACTCTAATCACAGAGAAGTAGAATTGCTAAAAGTGTTTTAGGTTAGCAACAGCAGTGTGTAACAAATAAACTTAGCACAAAAAGTAAGGACATTTGTGTTTGGTAGATTATTTCTCTGTGGTAACAATGCTTTTTGGCAATAAATCTTATACCGTTGGAAAGCCTGTTTAGTTTCAAATGGTGCCCCATTTGTAAAGGACATGCATTTGTGAGATCAGCAGCGCTGAGTATGTGGGTTGCGCCCATGAAAATTTTTCAAAATCTTCTCTGCCAATGCCAAACAGCTTATTCTGCCATTGACTCGTTTGGTGTTTGGTGGATTGGATGATTGAAGTTTGAAGAAACAAGACATATTGGCAATTTAACAATTTATTCATTCCACAAACAGGAGCCTCAGTAGCGTGTGGAAGAACCATACACAGCCACAACAGCCTGACACCTCCTCCTCATGCTGGTCACCAGCCTGGTCACACACTGCTGTGGGATGGCATTCCATTCTTCAACCAGCATTTGTCGCAAGTCAGCCAACGTGGTTGTGTTGGTCACTCTGGCACGAACAGCACGCCCAAGCTGATCCCACAAGTGTTCAATGGGGTTGAGGTCAGGACTGCTGGCAGGCCATTCCATCCTCTCCACTCCCACATTCTGGAGGTAGTCTCTGATAAACCCCGCCCTGTGGGGGCGAGCGTTGTCATCTTGGAGGATAGAGTTCGGTCCCAGACTGTGGAGATATGGGATTGCCACTGGCTGCAGAATCTCATCTCTATATCTCTCTGCATTGAGATTGCCTCCAATGATGGCAAGCCTCGTTTTTCCAGTGAGGGAGATGCCGCCCCACACCATCACAATGCCTCCACCAAAAGGTGTTACTTTATCGGTGCAGCAATCAGCATAGCGTTCTCCGCGTCTTCTCCACACTTTGACCCTATGATCCAACTGCCGTAGGCAGAATCTGGACTCATCATTGAACATAACCGGCAATTTCCACTGGATGCGGAACGTCTGCGGACCGGCTCCGCTGCGGAACGGCTGCGTGCCCACTAGGTCCGGATTTGTTGCGGCATGGCTGCGGCCATGACTGACAGCTGTAGTCACGAGGACCCACAATATCTTGCGAATTCACGTAGAATAGAACCACAAAACCAACAACAGTTTGTTTCCATCCAGAGGAGCAGAGGGGAAACAACTCTGTGCTGTGTTTTCAAGGTGTAGTGCAGGGAAATATGATCCGCCGTGAGCACAGTGTATTTTAAACGAAAATTAACTGGAATTTTATTTTGTTTCTGTGCTCGACTTCCTGTCCCGCACTATCTGCCGTGTGCTGAATTGCTGCGGAGCTCTCCGGCGTCCGGCAAAAATAGAAGCTCTGCATATCTGCTCCGGAGGGCTGCGGACCGCCGGAGCTGGGACAGAGTGGGACAGTCAGTTGAAATACACACATTGACTTTAATGGAAACCTAATGACTCCGTCGACGTTCTGGAGACGTTCCGCAGATGTTCCGCATCCAGTGGAAATTGCCGGTAACGTTCTTCCACATGTATAGGTTCCAGTGCACGTGTTGTCGACACCAGCGCAAACGGGCCTGACGGTGAAGGGCAGTCATGGCAGGACTCCTGGCAGCCCTATGAGACCGGAGATTGGCTGCGTGCAGTCTGTTCCGGATTGTCTGGGCAGAGAGCCGTCGGCCATATCGTCCTGCAAACCTTGACCGCAAATCTGTAGAAGACAGCCTACGGCACCTAATTTAAGTGCTGACAGGGTGAGGACATGGTCTTCTTGGGGTGTTGTCTTCTTGGGTCTTTGACATCCCCCGTTATATGGAACTTGGCCTTCAGTTTGGAGATGGTACTAGGGCTCACTCCAAATAATGCCGCAACTTGGTTTTGTGGAACACCAGCTTGAAGTTGCCCTATCACAAGGGCCCTATCCAGATCAGTCAAACGCGGCATGCCGATTCTTGGAGCAGACACTTACTGACTGTAGCTGTACTTACAGTAGTAGGGCCCATGCTCACAGGTGCTGCCAATTAGCTGCCAATCAGGCACCTGATTGGCAGCACCTAGGGGTACCAGAAGCTCAAAACAAGTGTTTATAGACCTTTTTCATGGCAGACATGTTGACATGTCATAGTAGGAAAAGCACAGGTGTATTCAAAACCATTAATGATGGCTGCATTCCACTTAGGAGAGGCCCTGGTATTGTGCATGCTGACTCACTGAGATAGCTTACTGGGACACTTGATGGAATTGAGCCATCGTTAAGGTTATCAATTTCAGCTGTGCTTTTCCTACTATGACAAGTCAAAATGTCTGCTGTGAAAAAGGTCCATAGCAACAGCAAAATAACCTGTTTGGCAATGGCAGAGAAGATTTGGCAATTTTTTCATGGGCGCAACCCACATACTCAGCACTGCTGCTCATCCCACAAATGCATGTTCTTTACAAATGGGGCACAATTTGAAAGGGAACTAAGCAGGCTTTCCAACGGTATAAGATTTATTGCCAAAAAGCATTGTTACCACAGAGAAATCTACCAAACACAAATTTCCTTACTTTTTGTGCTAAGTTTAGAATTAAGTCATATGAAACGTGTGTGTTTCATATGGTAACCAAATATGGTTTTGATAAATTAGTGTATAGTTTTTGCAAGAGTGTTACATTTTGCAAAGGGTCTGAGGTGTTCTGCTAATTTGGTGTGTGGTTGTGCTAATTGTGTGTAGTGTTTTGAAAAACCGGTCCCTGTTTTCAAAATAGTGCTTAAGCAATCGAAAAAAACTGTAACACTGAAAAGAACATTGTGTCCTCCAACACTTTTGTTCTCCCCTACGGTTTACTTGATGGTAGGTCAAATGGGTACATATCACCACCATCAGCAGAGCTCGGCATCATCGCATCACAGGAGCAGCGGGGATTTATGGGCATTGTTTATCAGTGAGAACATTGCGCTTTCTGCACACACTCATGCAAAGGCTCACAAGAGCGTGTGCATGCAAACACACACGCACAAACACGTTAGTGCACACACATTAACTTCAAGGACGCACAGCCAAGTCATGCTGCCACTTCAGTCAGCTCTTCTATGTACTGACTGTACTGGTGATGTCATGGGATATATAATAATATATGACATCATTGAAACCTATAACCTGTGTTTTTCCTCACATATCAAACAAAGCATCGCTGTAGTAACCATTTACAAAAGTGTTACTGTTCTTGTTACTGCTCACCTGGTGGTGTGTGTGTGTGTGTGTGTGTGTGTGTGTGTGTGTGTGTGTGTGTGTGTGTGTGTGCGTGTGCGTGTGTGTGCGCGTGCGTGTAGTCAGCACTATATGCACACTGCTAATCTAAAAAACAAAGAACAGATTGTTCTCTGGTTGTCTTGGGATCCTGCATAGCTACATCATACCCATCTCTCCACCTGCAGCTTATGCTGCTGTTCTCTCATCCTTCCTGCCCGTCTCTACCTACGGCACCACTGCAGGACATCACAGCATGCAAGATTTAATAAAAGCCACCAAGACACTCTCATGTGATAGCAATGGTCAAAAATGTAAGCAATACACTCTTCAGGCAAAGATACATTTGTGGCATATGCACTAAGTGTGCTATCATTATCCCATCAGGGCTCCCCTACAGCACAGTGTGAGACAAGACTAAAATGCCCCTGTGAAGACATACTGCAACTGCAAAAACAAACAACAACAACAACAACAACAACAACAACAACAACAACAAAATGCTCCTGCCTCGATCTCAGTATAACAGTGTGACAGTGTGGTTGTAACAGAAATCACCTTCCATCAGCAAGGAAGTGCAGGATATTTTGTTGGCATAATACCTGAAGGGACTTCACTGTGATCTGAGATATTCTGCTCCTCAGAAACCTCACCTTGGTTTGGGACTCAATTCTGTGTAATCAGTGAAACATTTCGCCAGTGCAGCCACTGTAAATCTCTTTGGCCCTGTGCCTCTGGTAAAGGTTCTGCTTCTCTCCAAGGATCTTCACACTCCAATCCCTACATGAAAACATATGTTGTTATCAAAGCCCTGCTGATTCCCCACGCATTCATGTGAAACGTTACTGAGGCGCTCTTGTACAGCGTGCTGGGGAGTGAGTTGGAGTTTTGGCTTGCTGTGTGTAGTTGTATATTTGAATGTGTGTGTGTGTGTGTGTGTGTGTGTGTGTGGGGGGGGGGGGGGGCAAAGCAAGAAAAATAATCTGACGTCACTATAACAATAGGAAAGAGTGGGTGTTTGGTGTGTGTGCATGGGCGAGTTGTTATAGCTGCAAAACATGAGAACAACAAACCAGGAGAAGCAGGTCGGCCTGGAGGTAGATTACAAACACGGCGCTGACACATTGGTTTATTTCTGCACCAAAATAAATCACTTTAATCCCAATTACTAATCTAAATCATGAAACAAAATGATCTTATTGCAACCACTAATGGCTTGAAAGGTGCATCTAAAATGTTTGTAGCCTTTTCTTTAAGTGAGTGTGCAACAGTGAACCGGAAACTCACATAGATGGATACTCAGGTAGGCTCCCCTATTAGCATGCGTGACAGTGCATCTGCCAGGACATTATCTTTTCCTGCCAAAAAAATTCTCAGAATGTATGTGTGGTGAATAATTTTCAGATCAACAACCACGCCCCCTCATGTGACAGGTCAGTACTGACCCAGTCTGTACTTTTATAGTGGCGACTCCGTTTAGTGGCAAAGCAGGAAGCAAGGTGACGGAGTCTTAGAGCACCAAGGCAAGTTGGGGTGGTGAATAGGGTTGGGTATCGTTTGGGTTTTTTCCGATACCGGTGCTAAAACAATACTTTTAAAATGGTGCCGGTGCCTAAACGGTGCCTGAACCGGTGCCTGAACTGGTGCCTGAACTGGTGCCTGAACCAAAATATATATAATATATTTATTATATAACGATAGAACAGAATAGGAAAATCAAATGTGGACTATTAAATATTAGATCTCTGTCATCGAAAGCATTATTGGTAAACGAATTGATATCAGATAACCACATTGATTTATTCTGCCTCACCGAAACCTGGCTGGGCCATGACGAATATGTTAGTTTAAACGAAGCCACTCCTCCCAGTCATAATAATACCCAAATTCCACGAGGCTCAGGCCGAGGAGGGGGAGTTGCAGCCATATTTGACTCGAGCCTGTTAATTAATCCTAAACCTAAACTAAATTATAACTCGTTTGAAAGCCTTGTTCTTAATCTTCAACACCCAACATGGAAAACAGTACAGCCTATTATATTTGTTGTTGTTTACCGAGCACCAGGTCCGTATTCTGAGTTTTTATCTGAATTCTCAGAGTTTTTATCATGCGTAGTCCTTCAATCAGACAAAGTACTTATTGTAGGTGATTTTAATATCCATGTGGACGTTGACAGCAATAGCCTTAGTACTGCTTTCAATTCACTGCTAGATTCTATTGGTTTCAGTCAGAGTGTGCATGAGGCCACGCACTGTTTTAACCACACCCTCGACCTTGTGCTAGAATATGGCATCAAAATTGACGATTTAATAGTATTTCCGCAGAATCCTTTATTATCAGACCATTTTTTAATAACTTTCGAATTCCTACTACCAGACTATACGAAATTAAATAAAAGTTTCTACACTAGATGCTTATCTGACAGCGCTATAGCTAAATTTAAGGAAGATATTCCAACAGCACTTAACTCAATGTCATGCCTTAATATAACAGAGGACTGTTATGTTAACTCTAGTCCCTCCCAACTTGATAACTTTGTAGACGCTGCTACGGCCTGCCTACGGACTACTTTAGACTCTGTTGCTCCTATCAAAAAGAAGATCATGAAGGAAAGGAAACTAGCACCTTGGTATAACTCCCAAACTCGCAAATTAAAACAAATCTCACGAAAACTTGAAAGTAAATGGCGTTCCACCAAACTGGAAGAATCTCGTGTGGATTGGCAAGATAGTCTAAAAAATTATAGGAGGGCCCTCAGAAAGGCCAGATCAGACTATTACTCAATACTAATAGAAGAAAATAAGAACAACCCAAGGTTTCTTTTCAGCACTGTAGCCAGGCTGACAGAGAGTCATAGCTCTGTTGAGCCATCTATTCCTATAGCTCTGAGCAGTGATGACTTCATGACCTTTTTTAATGATAAAATTATAACAATTAGAGAAAAAATTCATCACCTTCTGCCCACAGCTTCTAACGGCTCACCATTGGGCGCAGGAGGGCTAGAGAGAACGATAAGACCTGATACTTATTTAGACGGCTTTTATCCTTTAGACCTCCAACAATTAATGTTAAGGGTCTCTTCAGCTAAGCCAACTACCTGTCTCTTAGACCCCATTCCAACGAGGCTACTTAAAGAAGCACTACCCGTGGTCAATACCACATTACTAGATACGATCAATATGTCCTTATTAACGGGTCACGTACCGCAGTCTTTTAAAGTAGCTGTGATAAAACCTATTCTGAAAAAACCCACCCTCGACCCTGAGGTCTTAGCCAACTATAGAACTATATCTAACCTCCCGTTTCTCTCCAAAATCCTTGAGAAGGTAGTCGCTAATCAATTGTGTGACTTTCTGCATAGAAATAGTCTATTTGAAGACTTTCAGTCAGGATTTAGAAAGCATCATAGCACAGAGACGGCACTGGTGAAAATCACTAACGATCTTCTAACTGCTGCTGACAAAGGACTTGTCTCCGTACTTGTCTTATTAGATCTTAGTGCTGCATTCGACACTATTGACCATACCATCCTCTTACAGAGACTGGAACATTTAGTTGGCATTAAAGGAATCGCACTAAGCTGGTTTAAGTCCTATTTTTCTGAGCGATCCCAATTTGTTAATATTAACGATAAACCATCCAAATACGCTAAAGTTAGCCATGGCGTTCCTCAAGGCTCAGTGCTTGGACCAATTCTATTCTCTTTATATATGCTTCCTCTAGGCAATATTATTAGGAAACACTCAATTAACTTTCACTGTTACGCAGACGACACCCAATTATATCTGTCAATCAAGCCAGACGAAAGCGGTCAGTTAGCTAAACTTCAAGCGTGCATTAAAGATATAAAATCCTGGATGACCCACAATTTTCTGATGTTAAACTCAAACAAAACGGAAGTTATTGTGCTGGGACCCAAGCACCACCGAACTTCATTATCTAAATATATAGCTACCCTAGATGGTATTGCCCTGGCCTCCAGCACTACTGTCAGAAATCTAGGAATCATTTTTGACCAGGATCTATCCTTTAACGCCCACTTAAAACAAACCTCAAGAACAGCCTTTTTCCATCTTCGTAACATTGCCAAAATCAGGAACATCCTGTCTCAAAACGATGCTGAAAAACTAGTCCATGCATTCGTAACTTCCCGGCTGGACTACTGTAATTCTTTACTATCAGGCTGCTCAAATAAGTCCCTCAAGACCCTCCAGCTGATCCAGAATGCTGCAGCACGTGTTCTGACAAGAACTAACAAAAGAGATCACATTTCTCCTGTATTAGCTTCTCTGCATTGGCTTCCTGTAAAATCCAGGATTGAATTTAAAATCCTTCTCCTGACCTACAAAGCACTAAATGGTCAAGCACCATCATACATAGAAGAGCTCTTAGTACCTTATTGTCCCACTAGAGCACTGCGCTCCCAGAACTCAGAGCTACTTGTGGTTCCTAGAGTCTCTAAAAGTAGAATGGGAGCCAGAGCCTTCAGCTACCAGGCTCCTCTCCTGTGGAACCAGCTCCCAACTTGGGTTCGGGGGGCTGACACCGTCGCCACATTTAAGAATAAACTGAAAACCATCATCTTTGATAAAGCTTATAGTTAGGGAGTGAGGAGTTGCAGCATAGTAGAGTAGAGTAGAGGGAGGCAGGAAGTACAAGCCCGTTCCGGCAGGGGAGAGTACGAGCCCGGTCCAGGGCCCCTCTCTTTAGCCTGCCTCTCTTAGTTATGCTATTATAACTCTAGACTGCTGTGGGAAGCTCCTTCCAAGGACACAATGAGCCGCTCCCTCTTCTCTCTTTTCACTTGTCTCCTTTTGTGTGCATCTTAGTCCCAGAAATGCCTGTTACTAACCTAGCTCTGGGGAGTTTTCTCCCCAGAGTCCCTTTGCTTCTTCTTCACCCAGAACATCGCCTTGGAATTGGGTGGCACCTACACCGGGGTCCTGGGTACAGCTGACGCTATGGACTTACTACACCCTGCTACGCTCTGCGTTTCCCCGCAGTGTCCGACTGCGTCCTGCCGCGTCCAACCGCGTCCACCCAGGCTGCTGTGCCACACTACACCCCGTAACGCCCTGCTGTGCCCTACTATGACATGAACTACTATGACTACCATTGTGATCACTGCTTCACTATCTTTATTATGACTATTATTGCCACCATTCACCACTCCCCCAACTGGTGCCGTCAGACACCGCCTACCAAGAGTCTGGGTCTGTCCGAGGTTTCTTCCTAACAAAAAAGGGAGTTTTTCCTTGCCACTGTCGCAATAGCTACTGCTAATGCTTGCTCTTGAGGCAACCACTGTAATAGTTGGGGCTTCGTAAAGTACAGAGTTTGGTCTAGACCTACTCTATCTGTAAAGTGTCTCGAGATAACTCTTGTTATGATTTGATACTATAAATAAAATTGAATTGAATTGAATTTATAATGTATATAATATAAAATATAAAAAAGGAGCACAAAACGACAGTTGGCGACATTAAAGAACGGCTTGTTTAAGGCCATATGGTCAAAATTAAATGATTGATTAATAATGTAATAACAATAACTTATAACAATGACTTATTTCACCAGTAAATTGCTGGTAAACGACAAAAACAAGCACCAGATGGGAAAAGGGTATTTTACAATAACTTAAAATGCACCACAAGGCTGGCGAGTTTCAAGTAAACGTCTGTGTTGTTTTTCCGACAATGGCAGCTGCAGTCAGACTGTTACGTCCCGGTGTTGGAATCCTCTACAGGGAAATACAGTCACACTTTACGCGCTTAATGTAAGCTGTCAGCATTTTAACCATTGTGTTTAATCCAGCTACTAGCTAACGGTAACATAGCGTTCCGTGCAGCGATGCTTCTGAAGAAAAAAAGAGTCAGGCATCGAAATGAAGAACCAAAATTTTCGTTCTTATTCGGTCTCGTTACTACCGTTTACGTCGGAACCGGTGCCCTATTGGCACCGCGTTTCGGTAGCCAACCCTAGTGGTGAATGTGTCAGACTTAATGTCCTGTTTGAAAATATAATAAGTAAACGACAAGTTATTTTTTTTGCTGAACGGAACAAACAGAACTACGTCACGTTCTGCGTCACGTGCGTAAACGGAAGTAACACAACAAATGTGCTGAGTTTAACTCAAACCACGATCTTTTCCTAAACAAAACCAAGTAGTTTTTGTGCATAAACGTAACTGTGAACATTTCCCAACTTTATTGACGTGTTTAAAACCGCGACTGTTCTTTGGTTTAGATATGAGGACGAAAAGAAAAAAAATCCTGTGGGTCATATATCCTGCCTAAGGGTGCTCATTTATGAAACTCTCCTATGGGTCGTATTAGGGGGTAGGAATAAACTATCTACATCGTCGTATGGTTTGGAAGACTTGTTGCAAATTTCACATTTCAATGTCAGCTGGAAAGTAGCAGTTCTACACCGGAGCTGAAGTGACCTGAAGGAACTTCTGTAAAATGACAATAAAGAAATGTAATTTTTAATAATGTTACTGTGTCTGTGTGCTGAGCCACCTAAGCTGCTGTTGGGAAGAAAAACACCACTTTTAATGAGAATAACATTTTATTGAAAATAAATTGCGTCCAACTGAGGAAAGACGCTGATTCATTTATCGTCTCAAACCACATTTCTAATCAACTGGCAGGCTTGAGGGACTTAACACATTCACCTTAGCTGCCAGCAACTGTTCTGAGTCATCCCTACACACACTCACACATACACACATTCACACAGACATGCACACACTATCACATATTAACTCACGTGGGCCTACACACTCTCGCTCCCTTCCCGTTTCACTTTCTGTGCGTTCAGGCAGGCTCTTAATAGTGCAGATTTCTCGCAAAAAAATCGTTAAATGGTCTGACGACATTCGCTGAGGTGATAAAGCGAAACTGTGACAGCAGAGCATGACAGAAACTTGAATGAGTAGGAATGATTTTGTTTTTTTTAAGATTATTTTTTGGGCATTTTAGGCCTTTATTTATATAGGACAGCTGAAGACATGAAAGGGGAGAGATAGGAGGGAATGACGTGCAGCAAAGGGCCGCAGGTCGGAGTCGAACCTGCGGCCGCTGCATCAAGGAGTAATCCTCTATATGTGGGCGCCTGCTCTACCGGGTGAACTTGTCAGGTGCCAGAGTGAGTGGGAATGAATTTGAGATGCTGCCATGGTTCTTGTCCCAAATGTGTTTTCACCACAGTGAGACATAGCACTGTGCCAAATTCAGCCAGAGCTACCAGACATGTAATCTCAGGCAACCATACCCCCCTGGCTCAAAGGATGACGGTCTGGAGAAATTTTCATGATAAAAGCTGGGAAACGGAGTCCTGAGCTGAGCCAGAAGCAGCAGTGACTGTGGTAGTTCTGAGACTCAAACACCTCGCATACAGCACCTACAGTGGCACATTTCTTTGTCTATTCCAAACAAACTTGGTTTTCAAGTAAGCGTGGCAACACCCAAATGCACCTTACACACAACTGTATAAGTTTGGGATCAAATTATAATCATGCCTATATTAGATAAGACCATAAACCATTTAACACCTTTTTTTTTTATAAGAGAGCTAATTGGTTTTAACAATTTCACCTACATGCCCTAAAGTTTCCTGCTACATGAAGAAACTGATCAAATTATTATGTCCTATGCAGAGAGACAAAATAGTTACAACGGCCCAATCACCAGTGACAAATGAATCGTGTTGCTACACAAGTTAACTTGGAAGTCAACTTTGAGTCCAACATTTTATTGACTGTACCAGGCACTACTTGTTTTATTTAGTATATTAAAACCTGAACATCAATTTCTCACATTAAACAGACTTTCCTACAGCAGTGAATTAATTATACCATTCCTTATCAGGAAGTACACAGAGTAGACAGCCTTTTAAAAATCTAATTCAGGAAATTAACTTTACTAAGACTAAATAATAAAAACTAAATACAAATATTGCTGATGGAACTGGCACAAGTTCAAATATAGTTTGTTTTCTCTGCTCACCTTCATTTGATCCTTTACGAATGTAGTGTGTAGTGTCAATGAGTTTTGTGTGCAGTTACGGTCATATTAAGCTTGTTTGCCTTTGTGTGTGTGTGTGTGTGTGTGTGTGTGTGTGTGTGTGTGTGTGTATGTGTGTGCGCGTGTGTGTGCGTGTGTGCGTGTGTGTGTGAAGTAGCTCACACTTTAAGCTGCTGGTATCAGCTTGATGTTTTTGGTCTTCTGCAGGAAGAGATGATGTCTCCCACTGAGCATGCGAATTAGGCGAGCCAATGTTGACATAGCTGTAGCTGTTTGCTGCCTCTGGAGATACCCAGATCCACTCTTGTCTTTTAGAGAGTGCCTGCCAGCAGAGCATGTGAATGGTACTCATATCAGCACAGGCCAGGTTTAATAAAAGTGTGTTTGTGTTACACCTGAGAGTTTGTCAACACTGTCTGAGGACCAAGGTTATAATCGTTAACGAAAACGAACGAAATAATGAAAACTAGGTGGAAAAAAACATTCTCGTTAACAGAAATAAAACTAAAAACGAGGCATTACTGTTTGCAAAACTAACTAAAATTAAATGAAATTATTGAGTAAATAGTTTTCGTCTTTGTCGATGTCTTTCATAGAGCAAATAACGTTATATCTTTCCGACCATGACATTTCCCGTAGACATGTATAGTTTCCGACTGGGAACCCAGAAATTCCAACATTCCACGTCAAATTGAACACAACATGTCCGTGCCCCTCGCCTGGCATCATGGCGGTACCGAAAGTCGGAAGAAAGCAGCAGAGTCGATTTGATTATGACTGTGTCAGATAAAAGCAAGAGCCTTGCAGTGGAAGGTGGTAAAATATGTGGACAATTTATTACAGGGAAAAATCCCACGAATTTGAAAGTACATTTGAGAAGCGCACACGAGCTAGGAGGCTAACCTATCTTACCTTAACAAGGTAAAGGAGAACGCAAAGCCCCCTTTCCCCGAAACAGAAGCCAACCTCGGTACAGGGCATGGATGTATGGATACAGGGCCAGGCAGCATGACAGAGACAACCGCAGGACAGAGAACACTACAGGAGGGCTTTCACCGGCGACCCGATAGCTGCTGCTTAGTAAATACGCAGGAACACCAAAAGCGGGAGGAAGCGTGGGTTAATATGTGTATTGATACTGGGATGTCTACACAACTGTGTGAGTCGATTGACTTCAAAAAGTTCGCCACATGTATGTCTTCTTTAGTCTGTTGGCCATTTAGTTTTTTTTCCTGGAACACGTCACTTACACATTTTGCACTGAGGCGTCTTGTGTAGACTGTTTATATATTTATGACCACATGTAGGCTACATTTTATGTACTGGTGCTATTGTTGAATACATTGTGAATACATATTTCTAAAATTGTATGATGTTTTTGTTGAGTTATTATTACACAATACTTTTTCTGACCTTTTTGAATCCCCGACAAATAACCCATATTACAAAAAAAAGACTAAAACTAATAAAAACTAAACTAAAACTAAGCATTTTCAAAAAATAAAAACTAAACTAGCAAACCCGCTTTAAAAACTAATGAAAATGAAATAAAAATGCAAAACTATAATAACCCTAATCCCCTAATCCCTTGCTGAGGACTGAAGATTTGTTTATTTCAGCTTACTTTCTAATTAAACAGCTTCTAATATCAAATCAAGCTGTGCTAAAAGACTTTCACCTTCTCTTCGCACATTAATGGTGTGGAGAGGCAATGTGGCAGAGGATGAATGAGGTCAACACGATCAAATGGAGGAAGTGAGAGAGACTGAAGAATTACACAAAAGACAGATAATAGAGAAGGAAATATTGTTACAGGCAGAGATAAGAAGAGAATTCAAAGGCCACAGCGTGATGTTAAGAAAAAGATGTGCGACTAGCAGAGTTTGTTTAATTACTTAACAAAAGTCTATGCTACACACGCTATGCACCCCATGAGCTGTCATACTGTACTCTGTAATACTGATGGGGGAAAATTATATAAAGTTTGGCCTGGGGATGTCACGAGAGGACTCATATCGTCAGGCTCAGCTATAGGGTTAGCTCAGAATCCCTCAACTGTATGTCTTCAGACTTAGATGTACTTAGTCTAATTTGTCACTCTTAAAAATATGGAAGTGCAAATCATAATTACTACTGGAATGTTGACGGTGTTTATGATCTTAAAACTAGTAAATAGAGTAACTTCTTTATGGCTTGAACAATGCGTCAGTACAGCTAAAGCTGACAAAGTACAGCTTAGACTAGTGGTGTAACGGACCATAGTTGATCTGTGGTCCGTACAGATCAACACTTACAGTTTGGAATGCATGTGAACTGCAGATCAATTGCAAAGTTTAACCATAATAATAGTGTGAAATGCATTTTTACTGTTGATGTTACTTAAAGTAAGCTGATAAATCTCTATGAAGGGTTGCCGTTAAAAGATACAGGCAACGACATTTTCACTTCACGTAAACGGTGCATGTTTATATCCTGTGCCTAACGTGGATTTCGGTGCAACTTAAATGTCTGCGCTGCTCTCTGATGCTCCGAAACCAACGTTACAGGCAACAGAAGCATCGCTGCATGTCACGCTAGTAAACACTAACGTTACACTTGGCATTGGGTAACGTTAGCCTACCGTTAGCTAGTAGCTGGATTAAACACGGTTAAAATGCTGACAGTTAAACTGCAAACGGTGTAAAGTGTGTCTGTATTTCACTGTAGAGGATTCCAACACCGGGACGTACAACAGTCTGCCGCTAAAGCTAAGAGCTAAAAGACACAAACTAGCACTTGGTCACTGCTGTTG
This sequence comes from Sander lucioperca, assembly GCF_008315115.2. Classification (NCBI taxonomy): domain Eukaryota; kingdom Metazoa; phylum Chordata; class Actinopteri; order Perciformes; family Percidae; genus Sander; species Sander lucioperca. The sequence continues at coordinate 7,200,137 of NC_050176.1, forward strand.
TCAACCTCGTGGTGCAGTCAAAGTTATTGTACACCTTTCTCATCTGTTTTTGTCGTTTAACCGCAATTTACTGGGTAAAGATGTAATTACTGTTGAAAGTTAATGTTATTACATTTTTAATAAATCATTTAAATTCCCCCTTTTTTGTGCTGATCCGAAAATTGATCCGATCCGTGACTCAAAACCGTGATCCGATCCGAACCATGAATTTTGTGATCCGTTGCACCCCAAGCTTAGACTGATGAAGGCTTAGCCAAACCTGGACTGACAAACTTGAGTCCTAAAATGACCAACATTTTAACCACATAACAAAGTAACAAAATAGTTATGGCTGCAACTAACAATTTCCCAGAGCCCAAGGTCACATCCTAATATTAAGCTTTCTGTCGGATCAACACGTAAAAAAACACAAATATATTCACTTTGCAATGATATAACTGAGAAAAGCAGTACATTCTCACATTTGAGAAGTCGGAAGAAGCAAAGGTTTGACATCTGGTGCTTTATAAATAACTAATTTTCTGTCGATGGACTACTAATCGATCAGTTGACAAGTCATTTCAGCCCTAAAGACAGTCATTGTTTATTATAAAAATAATGAAGAGAAAGACAGTAGGAAGGAGAAGAGAAGAGACAGAGAGGGTGAGCATAGGGACTGACTCAGAGAGAGAGAGGAGGGGCACGCAGCAGTCCACAGAAGGGAGGAATGAAAGAAACGCTGTCCGTGCAGTAAAGAGGCTGACTCACCCCTATTCTTTCAGCTACGGACGGCTGCCTTTAATTCGGCCTATTCAAAGCTGACTTATGGTAACAAGGCAGTCTGGGAAATAACAGAGGAAACCACAGGCATTTTAACCCTGCCTCTTCGACCTCTCATCCTCTGCTCATCAGCTCTCTCCAAGCCATCATAACCCCTTCCCCATTGTCACTTCCCCTGTCCAAAAGCTCTGCTTGGAGCACTCTTATAGCGCCAAAAAACGTGTCCAAGCCAGCATGTGCTTTCTTTTGACAATTTGACTGATCCCCCTTCATTCACTGAAATTCATTTTGTGAAGACCAAAAGCAAATAGCTTCACTGTAACTTTCTCTGATCTTCAGCCTATCCCTATCTGAAGAGCACTGCATGTACCCACTCCATTTCATGTGGCGCAGAGTGCAGCCAGACCCACCACTCTCTGGCTGTTACTATGGAGATGCCAGTCGGCCCAAAACAAAGGCAGAAAAAAAAAATAAGCAGTCTCAGACAAGAGCCCCTGGCAGAGCTCTGACAACTGAATCTGGATTGGCAGCAGAGGCTAGAGCCAGCTTTCTCTCTCTGTGTCTCTCACTCTTTGTGTCTCATCTGCACGCTGAAAGTGTAAATATTGATTTAGAAAATAAACAAATTGACATGACTAATCTACAGTAGATGAAAGGAAGATAATTCTCTAAAGAGGATGGGTCCTGTAAGAGTGTTTGAACTCGCTTTGAGAGGAGTTGAGCTTTGAGGTAGCCAGTGCCAGAGCCTCTGGTCCTGACAGAAAAGAAGCATCATTGTTGATCTGTACTTGGCATTCTGGGAAAGACAACGAGAGATCTCATACCACAGGACAAGCTGAGAAGTTTGAATTGAAATGTGATCACTTACAAGATGGTTAATGTCCTCATAAACTCTTGCTCCACTGAAAATCCCCACAATTCACCTCAGTGGAAGAATCAGCTCTGGCTTTGGTTGATTTAACAGACAAATTACAACTAAGGCCACTAAAAGCTGGAATTAGGAGTCTGTATTGTAGCCATACTGTTGCAACCTTGTTTCGTTATATCTTATTTTTTTAAATAGATCTATTCGATCTATTTTTTTGTGTGTGATTAATTGCATTAACTGTAACATTTAAATATGATTTGTATTTTCAAATGTTGTGTAATGTGAAGTAATGTCTTTGTGCATATGGTGTGTAATGTGAAGTCGTAAATTGTATTGTCACATGATAGATTGTAGGACCCCAGGAATAATAGCTTTTAGCTTATGCTGAAGTTTATGGGGATCCAAATAAGACAAACAAACAAAACCTGGTAATCCCAATACTAAGGCTGAATGCTGTGAAAAAATATTACTAAGAATATTTTTTTATATATACTATGTATTCTGATTAGACAAATGTGTGCAATTTCAAATGAAATTAATGTTTAATGCAACTGTGGTCCACCAGTATGCATTACATAACAAACATCAGACAAGTAAAAATAAAGATAATGACAAATGTAATCATACTCAATCAATAAACCATAATATTGACTTTTTGCTCTAAGCTTAAGGATGAGACTGACCAGAAATGAACAAGAATGAAAAAGGGATCTTTCATATCTCTCACAAAAACACTATTAAAGCCTTAGTTGGTCCCTCTATGGTGTTATTTCTTTAAATTACCACTTAAAATACTCTGTGAATTGTACATAGAGACATTTGAGTGGTAATAATGCTGCTTTACTTTTTAAAGGGCTTCTATTTTGAGCCACACAAGGTCCTTGGCTGTTTTTTAAACCCTTTATCCTTCTGCAAAATCTGCCACACTGGCGTATTAACACTTAAGCCACACTAAAACCAAGGGGAAACACAACAACCCACGCAGTCAACCAAAATCCAAAGTGTCACACTGCAAATAAGCTGATTATTCTTACACTGATAGACTTAATATCTACATTTTTTTTAACTTATTTTTCTTCCAAATACAACCAGCTTTTTTCATGTTTTCTTTTATCATCGTTAGCTGTATTTTATGACTAAATGTGAAACTTAATAACTTCAGTGATATCTAAATATTTCCTTTGAGTTCAGGCCACTGAGCACAATGATAAACAATGGAGAACAGGTGACAGGAGCAGGTCAGACTGCTATGCAGCTAACAGTCTTGTTCTACAGGAAGACACAACCATATAAGGAGGAAAAGCTTTCAACGGGTGCGGTGGAAGTTAAACTGAACAATGAACCTGCAGGACAGACTCTGTTTACTTGAATAAGACCAACAAAAAGCACATCCACAACTCCTTTCAGTTTCCACTAGCCCCAGCAGAACCAGTTCTCAATACCAAACACTAATCACACAGAGGACAGACCATAATGAGTGTGAAAACTGTTAAACAAAATCCCTTTGATGATTTGAGACAGATTGGTTATTTCCCTCACAGCCTGTCAGGCTTACTCCAAGGTGACAACGTGAGTGACTAATAGCCACCAGGTATCTTTAACTCCACATTAATTACTACCAAAACCAAACGTGACATCTCATACCTGAATCCACAGTGCTACTTTTGGACCTTTTATCCAATCTACCTTATCAGAATACCTACTGTGTAAATGTAACAACCAACAGGGATTATAACAAGGTGGTTAAATGTGGGCTACAGTTTAGGAGAGGTAGAATTTAACTCCTCTTCATGTTTGGTGTTAACTTAAACTGTACCTGTTAACAGTGTACTTGTAGTATACTTTTTAGGCACCGACCGAATTGCCTCCTTAGTATCAAGTCCCGAAAAATGCCTCGTCATTCAATACCAAATTTCAATACCTAAGGAGCAAATCTCATCAGCGTCAGGAAGCCAATAAGCATGCAGCATGCTTCTACCAAGCTCTTATAATGTTTGTGATTGGCTGTCCAACGTTACACATTGTAGAATGCAAGAAAAATTAAAAGTTTTTTGCCGTAATGTGTAATGTTGTAATTTAAGTAAGTAATTAAGTAAAAGAAAGAAGTATCGTTGTAGGAACCTGTATCAAAGTCACAGTATTGGTATCGGTATAAAATATTTTTTAACAATACCCAGCCCTACCAGACCAACCAAAAATCCTGATAGATGACCTTCTGTCACTGGAAAGTGTATTAGTATTGTAAAAGGTATAGAACTGTGAATTGATTCTGCTAACAAGCCGGCTATAGCGGCAGTAGTTCAGTCTGCAGGGACTTGGCTTGGGAACTGGAGGGTCAGCGGTTCAAGTCCACGTAACAAGTATGGAGTATGGACTGGTCGCTGGAGCGGTGCCAGTTCCCCTCCTGGGCTCTGCAGAGGTGCCCTTGAGCAAAAGGCACCAAACCCCCAACTGCTCAGGGCGCCTGTCCATGGGCAGCCCCCGCGCTCTGACATCTCTCCATGTGTACAGGTCCTATTTGTGCCTATGTGTGTGTATTTGGGCTTGTGTAAACAGAGTGAAAAAAATGAAGTATGTCTTCTTTTTCTTAATTCGTATGTGCCATAAAGCTCCATTGGTGTCCAAAAACCATGAATCTGTGTTCTTTTTCCCCAGGGAACCTTAAACTCAGAGAATTTACTTCCACCTCTTTAAATACAGTCCTAATAAAAAGGATATAACATTATGGAATGTGAAGGTCATTAAACTCAACATTTGTTCAGAGCTCTTTCTGAAGACCTCTTTTTATGCTCAGAATGTAAAAGCTGAATTCTGCAGCATTTATAGTCTACCTTCAATTCACTTCCCATAGTCCTCATTTCACCCTAATCTTCATTAGACGAACCTCTCTACCAACTCCCCTCCACTCTTTCTCCACTTTCCTCTGAGTCTGACTTTCACTGTCATTCCGTCTCTCTCTCTCTCACTTGGCATAGACAGAAGTTTATCTTTGAGATGTTCTTGTACTATTTAAAGAAGGACATCCTTTGAAACATTAATGTATTTAATTAAATGTTTCCAAAAAATGTCCTGAATATTTTATTCACATAGTACGATCCATTAAAAGCCTTTTACAGTGAATGTCTACCTGCTTGTGGTGGCAGTGTCTATGATGCCCGCCTTGAGTTACTGTTCTTCGGTCAACTAAATGGTGCCCGTGTGTGTGTGTGTGTGTGTGTGTGTGTGTGTGTGTGTGTGTGTGTGTGTGTACTGGCTGGCAATTTGAAAGAAGTATGGAGAAACAGGAGTAAAAACACACCCATGACCTAAAAGAAAGAAAAAAAAAACATGCATGGTAAAATAGGAAGCTAAGATGGAAGAAAGAGAGAGCAAGCGAGGGCATCTCTGTCTGCTCTTGTTAAACATGCAAGAGAGAGTTTTAAAAGCTCAAGCTCTTCCATCTGTGTCACACATGAACATACACGCACACATAGAAAGGACACCAGTAGGACGTGAGGGGAAGTGCAGAGGACAGGAGTTGGTCAGCAGGATGCACCCGCTGCCATCTCCTGAGCATGAATCAATCGCTGCGTTAATGTTGCTGCCACTTATGGATCTCCTCTGTGTCTCTCTCTGTGCAACTGTTTTGCCCCCTGAGAGGACATATTTAACATTTCATAACCTCCCGCAGTGTGGCATTTCAGCCACAGCGCTCCTCTGTAGGGCTGCTCCACGGCAGGGTATGGGGGGGGTCCCTACTTCAGAACCCTTTGCTCGCAAAATCTGACTACTCTGGTTTCTACTTGTTACTTAGGTCTCTGCACAGAAATGTCATACATGGTTTCTGTGATTTTCTACTGCAGGGCCAAACAGGTCTATCCAGATCCAGATGTCTCAATTCCAACGTTTCCAAGCAACCAGGAGCTTTTTTCACAAGCATTTAGGCAGTATGTAGATGGCATCCATTCAGAGGTGACACAAATGAAGACCAAAGAGCTGGGCAACTTCATTCACAGGGCAAAGTCAACAACTTTGTGTCATCGCAATGCACACAGCAGCACTAACCCCATCAAAGAATCCAAATTTCATTTCTGCAGAAGTCTAACAGAGTTGCAGGAAAGTGGGAGTGACAGGGGATGAGAAGGCCTACTCAGTCATTCAACCCTCACGAGCTGATAGATTGAGACATTAAGTCAAGAAAGAGTCTTAAAAAAGACATTTGAACAGGCTGAATTATGGATGAAGCCGTCGCAAGAAAGAGAAGTCAGAAATATATGTTGAGAAATATTAAACAAAAAAAAAAAGTTTCTTTCTCCCTCCTCCTGTGTAAGTCCTATTAGGAAGGAAGGGAAATTACACACAGGGAAATTAGCTGGCCTTGTCCACTCTGTCCAGACTGTTTCACACTGACGAAAAATAGAACCTCTCAGAATCACTCCTAAAATTGAAAATGAGGGTTGCTGAAATGAGGCTTAGTGTTGTGAGGGCCTAGAAGCAATCACAGCAACAACATGCTTTAAGATTCCTTTTCCAACATCAAACATTTTCTCAACATTGCAACAGTAGCCCTCTTTGAGAAACACACAAGAAAGACTTGTCACACAAAAAAAGATGTCTCTTTCAAGAAACTTGCGCTCCTCTCTGTCAGAAGGAATTTGTGGCATCTCTGAAATGTCACTTGCAGTTACAATGGGGTTGCTGGCTGAGTGTGGGGTGGTGGCTTTGGCAGGGGTTACGCTGCTTTGATGTGTGTGAGATTGTCACATGTCAAAGTGTCCCTGAGCAAGACACTGAACCCCAAGTTGCTCCCTGGATGCTGTATGTATAGCTGTCCACTGCTCCTAATACTTAGGATGGGCTAAATCCAGTAATGGAATTTCACTACATTGTACTGTGTGTATGTGACGATTAAGAATAAAGTTTGATCCTTTTTTGAGAAGGGACCGGATCGGTGAAGGGTGTGGCCGACCGGACAGCGTCTGAAGAGCTTCACCACAGAACCACTTCACCTGGATGTGACTTAAACATCAGGGGAAGGACTGGAAATGGTGTCTGGTGGTCACTCTTCCCCTCCATCAGTCATTTTTATTTACTTTCATCCAGCATCTGTGAAGCCTCACAATGTCTCGCCAAAAAAATAGAATGTTAGAATTTTTCTGCCTGTTTTTTTATACTTTTGAAATGTCTTTATTTATACAACATTCAAAGACAGGCAGTCAGAACATCAAAACAAAACACGAACATACATTGTGCCAGGAGGATTGCAATTAAATAACAAATAAATCAGTTTATGAAGATATTATAGTGAGTACATAGATTAATGGTTTTAATGAGTTCATTTTCAAAATATAAAAAGATGGTTTGTGGTTGTCAAATTTAGACTTCTGAATATGAAATTTAGCGAGTAACAGTATCAAATTAATGATGAAGTATTTATTGGTCTTGATGAAAGCACAAGAAAAGAACCCAAACAATACAGCTTCATATGACAGGGAAAATTCAGATTCAGTATGTTGGGAAATAAACGTGCGGACATCTTGCCAAAAAAAACACAGGAGACAGGACAGGACCAAAATAGGTGACATAAATCTTCAGGAGCCAGTTTACTAAAGGAGCAGTCCACATTAAAGTGCCCATATTATGAAAAAATCACTTTTTCTGGGATTTGGGGTGTTATTTTGTGTCTCTGGTGCTTCCACACACATACAAACTTTGAAAAAAATCCATCCATGCTGTTTAGAGTGAGATACGGTTTCTGAATGTGTCCTGCCTTCAGTCTCTGGGTGAGCTGTTCAAAATCGGCACGGCTTGTGACGTCACAAGCCGAAACGAGCAGGCTAACCGCAACCATTAGCTCGTAGCGTTAGCATGCTAACGCTAATGCTAGCATGCTAACGCTAGCATGCTACCTCATCCTCAATAGCAAAGCACTGCTACAACACACACACACAAGTTCACCATAATCTACAAAAGAACTACTTCCATGTGCGCCCTCATTTAGAAGTCTCCCAGCTAATCCTGCCTTGTAACTGACCGAAGTTGTAGAAACAGCCTTTCTTTTACTGTCTATGGAGCTAGCTAGCTGACATGATCTACATCTGAGCTACTGCACATGTGCGAGTGCAATCAAAGATAGTACAGAAGAAGAAGAAGAAGAAGAAGAAGAAGAAAAGAGGTCTCACTCTGTAGCTAAAACAGAGACCAGGTGAAAAGAGGATCTGCAGCAGTGAGAGAGAGCACTGCAGTACAACAAAAATATGGTGTTTTTTGAAAATTAAACCATGTAAACCTATTCTGGTACAACCTTAAAATACAATTATGAACCTGAAAATGAGCATAATATAGCTGCTTTAATGTTCTTTTTGTATCGTTGTAGAAATACATTGCAGGGACACCTCTTTAACCTTATTTAAAATCAGATATTTTAAAGGTGAGCACCAGATTTTCTTCCAGTTTAAGTCTGGAGTGAAGCTATTCCAGTAAGAAACCACATTTGGAACAGAGACAATATTTTTTAAATAAAGCACGTATATCGCAATTATTAATGCTTTTTTTTTCTCGACGAGAAACATATATGGCCAACTCTAGTAGTGACAGGGTCTAAAGGCCATAAAGTTATCTCAGTTATGCTCAGTTCCTAAGCAGTTGTGCAGCACCAGAGGGTATTGCATAAAAAATGTTAGCATATTCCTTCGGTGGGATAGGAATTCGATATTTGTCTAGAAATTTAGAGTATGACAACAAATCGCTACTAGAATTAAGGAGTTGAATCACCAGAAAAATTCCATGGTCTAACCAGTTTTCTAAAAATAATGATTTGTGCTTGTATAATATGTCTCTATTGTTCCAGATATAGTATCTGTGTGGGGAGAAGTTATGTTTATAAATTAAGGACCAACTTCTGTGACGTCATCTATGATGTTGTCCTAGGTGAAGCAAAAGGGGAATTAGGTTTTATTTCAATTCAGTTAACCTGTGACCAATTAACTATCAACCCAGACTTTAGTCTGTAGTTGGCCTTTCTGTGAAATAAAGTTTGTTTGGAAGTTCTAAGTTCTGAATGAGTTCAAAGCTGTTTTTAAAATGGCCTGCTTTATGTGTTAAATATTAACAGCTGCTTCTCGACGCTCTCTCAACAACTATACTCTGGGGAAAGACAAAGTTGTTTAATTGCTTATTAAACTTGAAATATTTATGGAACATTTGCATTTTTTTCTGTTACTGTTTTTCTGTCATTCTGCAACAGCAAGGAGTTGCTTTGAGTTACAGTTTTACAGTATAGTTATTTAAGAGGGTTTTTTGCTTAAAGTGCCCATATTATGAAAAAAATCACTTTTTCTGGGATTTGGGGTGTTATGTTGTGTCTCTGGTGCTTCCACACACATACAAACTTTGAAAAAAATCCACCCATGCTGTTTAGAGTGAGATACAGTTTCTGAATGTGTCCTGCCTTCAGTCTCTGGGTGAGCTGTTCAAAATCGGCACGGCTTGTGACGTCACAAGCCGAAACGAGCAGGCTAACCGCAACCATTAGCTCGTAGCGTTAGCATGCTAACGCTAGCATGCTAACGCTAGCATGCTACCTCGTTCTCAATAGCAAAGCACTGCTACAACACACACAAGTTCACCATAATCTACAAAAGAACTACTTACATGTGCGCCCTCATTTAGAAGTCTCCCAGCTAATCCTGCCTTGTAACTGACCGAAGTTGTAGAAACAGCCTTTCTTTTACTGTCTATGGAGCTAGCTAGCTGACATGATCTACATCTGCGCTACTGGGCATGTGCAGTGCAATCAAAGATAGTACAGAAGAAGAAGAAGAAGAAAAGAGGTCTCACTCTGTAGCTAAAACAGAGACCAGCTGAAAAGAGGATCTGCAGCAGTGAGAGAGAGCACTGCAGTACAACACAAATATGGTGTTTTTTGAAAATTAAACCATGTAAACCTATTCTGGTACAACCTTAAAATACAATTATGAACCTGAAAATGAGCATAATATGGCTGCTTTAAAGCTATGGTAGTTTCTGAGGAATTCTAAGTAATGACAACACTGTCAGCGCATCCACGTGACGCAAGCCTTCGGCGATTGCGCACCACCCCCTCCCCCACCCCTGATTGATGCAGTTGCTAGTAGCGTTTATCCCATCAAATCAAGGAGGACACTGACGTTTTCGTAGCAAATTCCTTGCAACTTAGTTGCATGGCAATAAACTATTGAATCTAGAATTTTAAAAAAAACATGGACTCTTCAGAAAAGGTAATTATCTAAGGTAATTTGTATGTCCTCTTTGTTTACAGGAGTTTCCAGCTGAACACTGCAGTTGTCCTTTTTCAGCGGTGACGTAAAACCCATCACTAGAGCTTCTGTGCGCGAATGTCACTGGACTACGCCATTTAGTAAACATAGCTATACTGAGAAATACAGTGAGAGTTTTGTGGAGCTGATAGGCTTAATTAGCTTTGTATAAACTCATTTGGCAATGGCTTGAATGTAACGGACGTTCAGTAATATTAAATAGTTGCACACTAGAGCTTAAATGTTGTTCTATAAACACCTCTTCGTAGTTCTACAGTATAGTCACTGCAAAGGTCAACATGTCAACAATATTTTCTGAATTATTTCATAGGTTTTGTTAGAAGAAGCAGTGCCACAGACTATGTTTTATTTTTACATAAAACACAATTATGTTTTTGACTGAAACAAAGAAGGTGGATGTGATATCAAAGCATTGATGCGGTGATGACTGACACAGAAACGGGAGACACCAGATCAAGGACTCGCAACCTCTCCCTTTCACTGTACCTGTCAGCTGATTCATTCATTCCCGTCCCCAGAGAATATGAGCCAAAATCACATGGAGAGCTATCAAACTCATTATTTCTGTCCCTGTCGAAAAAAGGGCACTGACACGATTTCAAAGTCTATGCAGTTGGTTTCCGGGGCCAGGGGATTTTTTTTTTCTCTCCCTCCCTCCACAGTCAACCCTCCTGGGACAGAGAGGCTGACCACTATCGACATTTAAAATGGAATAATGCATACATAATGCTTTGGCACTGGTGAATGCATGCATTGGCAGACCTTGTGTCCCACTACTGTCCATAGGGTGAGATGGATGAGGTTTTAAATGTATTTGCTCTAAATCCCACTTATGGAGGGCCTGAGGCAAAATGTAACTGCGCTCAATGTGCTCATTCAATGAACACTGGGAAATTTATGCCACTCTCTGATAACACTTAAGTTTGTTGGTTGAGCCATTTCTTTTCTCACCAACAATATCAGGATAGTTTTGCCAGTGGATAAACGCAGACCTCTGGGAACTGCCACCATTCATCTGCATGTATGGCTGTACAGAAAATCGGCAAACTTTTCCTTAAGTTACCAGCTAATGCTAGCTAGCTAGCTTGGTTGGCAAGGTGCTACCAAACTTTTATCTTCAATTTTAAAATAAATGGAGATCATAATTTACAAAATGAGCACCATACTGTATTGAAAATGACTTGAAACTAGCAATTGAGATTAGATAAAATGCAGCTTTAAGGCACTTCCTCATTGGCTTTACTTTCCAGACCCGGAAGCTCTGTCCATTATTTTTCACAGTCTATGGGCCTAAGGGGAAAATGTAATGCACCAGTTCTGAGTGTGATTCTGACCTTTAACATCATGTAATCTGCCTGGCTCATAGGCAGTGGCAGCATTGGGTCAAGAAAAAGCCTCTCTTACTTATAGCTTCAGCTACACCTCCCTCTTTTCTGACCCACTGGAAGACAAAAGCTGCTAGTTTGGCAACATGTGAGCCAATATAATTGATATTAATCTGATCTTTTCAGCTAAACAAAACCACAATGATTTTCTTATGTATCTAAATAACTATTGTCACACTGTTTGTCCATCGATGACAGGGAGAAAAGAAAGAGGATTTGAGAAGTTATTGTGCACAAAGATTTCACTGTGGGTCCGTTGCTTTGTTAGCCGGTAAGGAATGCTGCTGATGTGGTGCCAGTGAGGCGAGAGGGAAAACAAGCGAGTTTGGCGAGGTCCCATTGGAAGGAGGATTAACATTACTGAGCTGCCTCCGTGTGTGTTCACAGTCTTGTGTTACGTAATGTTACTTGGGTGAAGCTGCTAGACTGGTCACACTGCTCGTACAGCAGGTGTGCTGCACAAACAAGTTTTTTTTTTGCAAAGGTAAACATATTCATAATGTACTACATCATACATTAGCTTGTACACTGATTTACCAGTTTATTCTGTGCTTTGTCCACCTCAATTTACATATGTTAATTTGTGTGAAGGGAGATGAGCTGCCTCTTTGAGTCTAATGGGAATCCAAATAAATCAATAAATCCATCCATCCATCCATTCTCTAAACCACTACCTTGTTGAGGCTCACAGGGGACTGTTGACAACTTGCATGGGACGATTTATAGTGTCCTGTTCACCTGACTTTAGCTACACAGACACATATCCTAAATCAATAAATAAATATTCAGATGTGTCCATACTGTCTCAATGGAGTAATGTGTCACTAACAGATGCACATCTGTCTTCACCAGAAAACAGCATATGCAGACACATATGTTTTCTCTCTTATCCAGACAATCAATATAAAGCTGTTAGCAGAGTAAAATAGTAAACAAAACCAAGAATATAGTACTTGTTTTAAGAGAAACTCATTACACCTGTTCCCTGAGAATTTTAACACACCTCCGGAGAAAAAAATCACAACAGGAATAATAATGAGACCGAAAAAAATGGGGAAGCTGTCAAAAATGTGACAAAGACATAGGTAATGCGCAGGTTGTAAGGATAAAAATGTAGTTACTACAATGTTAAGCTTCTTAGGAGGTCTGCTGTTAGCAGACTATTTATTTGACAGGCATGCTGTTAAACTCCATTAAACAGGCCACTGATACACTGAACAAACTGAAGAAATTATGTTTAGAGACTAAAACGGCAGCCTAGGAAAAAAATACACATCATAAAATGCAGAGTGCAGTTTAATGACAGTGTCCTCAAATTAAGGATGTACATGCATTTCAAAATGTAATGTTTTAGTCACACATACAAAATTTCAACTTAGTTAAGTCGATGCAAAAATACAGGACTTTGACAAACAATTTGAAGTCTATGTGTAGGCAAGAGAAGAGTGAGGATGAACTGTAGGCTGAGGTGCTCTTTGCTAAATGTCTGTGAGATGGACAGGGACAATGTTGACACTGTTACGTTTCTGTCAGCTCAGCATAATCCTAGATGCCTGTTTTCCAGGCTCCAGTGACAGACAAAGCAATCAAAGTCACTTTCCCACCTCCCTCTTCTTTAACAGATCACCTCAGCCACCACTCCATCTTATTGTCTAACAGTCCTTTTATCTGCCACCTGACTTCAATAATCATCTGACTTGTAAAGGTTCTGTGGAAGGAGCTATAGTCCCCTTTCTCTCCTTATTCATTGTACCCTTTACATGGTTTTAAGTGAATCAACATTGGCAAAAGTATTTTTGGCAAAGCACTAAAAGAGATACTTTTTGATGCATTTTATAAAAAGAAAAAAATATCTAAATATCCCTTTCCCCAGGTCATTTGCATGGGTCAACACACATCAGGCAACCCTCCTTCACTATCGGGGTTGGACACAGGTCAGACTGTGTATGGCTTTAAAAGAAAAAAGAAAGTAAATACGAAAGAAAGAACGCAGAGAGAGAGAGAGAGAGAGAGAGAGAGAGAGACACACACACTGTAACACACACACAAATCCCAGTTTTAAATATCTGTACATATTTATATATAATTAATATAAATGTTACTATCTTTAAATTTTTATTAGAATATACTTTTTGTTTCATATTGCTTAATAACTTTTGTTTTGGTATTTGCCATACAAATAGATTTATAAAATGATATACACCCATCCTACTATTGTGTTAATGTACATATAACTGTTTATTGTGTTTTGTCTGATGCTTTGGCAACATTGTTATTGAAACTTTCATGCCAATAAAGACCCTTGAATTGAGAGAGAGAGAGAGAGAGAGAGAGAGAGAGAGAGAGAGAGAGAGAGAGAGAGAGAGAGAGAGAGAGAGAGAGAGAGTGTGTAAGGGAGACGGAGACAGAAATAAAAAGAGCACCAAGAGAGGAAACGTGTGGATGGGCAGGTTAGACTGACACTTAACTTTTATTTGGTAATTATTCAATGCAAGCTAAATGTAATTCTATGGTTTATTAATAAAGTGTATGAAACCACACTGGGGACTATGCCAGTTTAAGTGTGTGTAAATGTCTTATGTGCATATTAGTTTATGTGTGTTTATGTTTGTTGGAGATGTTTCGTACATAAAAACCAATAGAGGAGCATGTCATCTCCAGTTTTCACATTACATCAGCAGCATAAGCATGAGTTCCCTGTGCTACATGAACAAAATCAATTTACGGGAAGGGGGACAATCATTTTTTTCTTTTTGTTTATTTAAAATCAGACATGTTCCCCCCTGGTGTAAAAAAGCCAGTGATTTTCTTTTTCTCGGCCTCATGGCAGCAGCGGGGGAAAGCCGGCTTTATAATACCATGATTCACTGGCAGCCTAATGAGAGCCACAGCTGTAAGCTGTTTATGTGGCATAAAGGCTGTCTCTATTAGCACTGCTGTCAGAGAGGAGGAGCTGGGCATTGGGTGGCAGCGCTGCGACAGTTCAGCTCATAACAGTATTCATTTACTGACAGGACTGGAGGTCGTCAGCTGGCAGCGCATAGAGGCCCAGAGTGGAGGCAGAACAAGCAGCGCTGCCGCCAACCTCCAGGCCGACTGGGAGAATCAGGATGATACTTGGGATACAGGATGAAAGGTCAAAGAAATCAAATGTGTGGAATTACTCCCACTACTCCTTCCCGACTGCAGTAGGACAACAATCACTAATGGAGCTGAATGTCACTTGGCACATAATGAAATTCAGTAAAACAATAAATAGATATAATAAAATATGGTTTATTTCCCATATTTCTAGAGTTTTTGCTGCCGAGACCTGGTAGAGTCATGTGTCTGTCGACAATAATATGTGCTAGCAAAAATAAAATTACAGTATATTATTAATATACAGTAAAACAATGCATCGCCCTACCCATTTTCAAAGCTGTATGGTGTCAGAGACAATACATTAAATTAATAAACTGGGGCAGATTAAGTGATTATTTTACAACTTGCTCATAGTCACTACTTGTTCATAGCCACTGAAGTGCTTACAATTTCACAGTTTCATCTTAAATCGGTGTATTGTGTTGTGTATAACCAGGCAGCCAGTAAGTGGTATGTTTGAAACCATTTGATTAACATATCGTGAGCTTAGAATTATAAGGTTCTATCTCCACTTTTGGTCGAAATTGAGTTTTTGACATAATCTGATCCATTAGGTGTTTATTAATGCCTGTGTGGTGTTATTTTTGTAAAAAAAATATTTTGTTAGTTAGTTATTAATGAAATAAAATACTACATAACAGTTTTGCCAACTGGGATGTAAAAACTTACCTAAACTACCCTAAACGGAGATAGAACCTTATAATTCTAAGCTCACGATATGGCCAGAGAGAATAAACAGTAAACAGAGGGAACAAAATACAAGAACAGGACCAAAAAAAGGCATTTGTTTATGTCTATGTGACTTTCAGAGAAATGCACTTCAGTCCAATATGGTCCAATACAATAAATTGACACACCAAATACAAAATTTACTGCCATTTTGGTGCTTGGAAACTCACAATGAAAAGTCATCAACTCAGTGATGTGTCTGCCCTTCATTCCTTCTCACTGCCTCACGTCCAGTCCGCGTTGCTTTCCAATTACAAGGTTGCGAGGTCAACGTCCCACATCAGAGACGGAAACACTCAGAGAGAGAGAGAGAGAGAGAGAGAGAGAGAGAGAGAGAGAGAGAGAGAGAGAGAGAGAGAGAGAGAGAGAGAGAGAGAGAGAGTTCGGATGCCTGCCACTTCAACAGCTTCTCCTTTTACATCTCACAGGACAAGAGTCACTGCACACAAAGGATCATTTCAGACTAGGGCTCAGTGGGTTTCAACTAAACTGCACAATGACTCAGAGCGCTGTAACGATGACTCTTCACAGAACCAGCTCCACATGGAGCTCCATTCAGTGGGGTTTACTGGTACTGAAAAGACAATACTACTTCTGAAAATACTATTCTTTTGTTAACATGAGTGAAGTAATTTCTTTGACTAGAATTAAACAAACAATGAAATGCTGTTGTCATCATTTTACAAGAATGACCATAGAGTGGATCAATGATTACATCTGCCATAGTGAGTTTTAGATAACAAGGTGGGAATTGCATCATACAACTGTTTCCCAAACTAATGCACTGCTCCAATTAAACAATGGCCTCAGTGTTACATGCCACGTGATTCTGCACCTGAGCTTAGATCATAATGGAACTTTGCTGTCTACAAAAGCAAATGTGACTGGTTTTCATGCAATGTGAACATGCCAGATGGAGCAGAAGATTTTTGTCTTTTGCTGCCTGTGAAATCATTTGTGCAGTAAAGAAAGAAACAAAAAAAAACTGAATGTGGAGAAGAGACTGGCCGGGAAGATCAAACCAAGAAGAATATCAAACATATTCCTCTTGGTTTCTTCCCACGTTGTTATTGGCTGATTGCAGCTCTTAGAAGTCATCTTTATATATCTCGCAAAGAAAACCAAACATGTTTGAGGAGACTAGGGTGTCTGGGACGGCTCAAGGATTCGGTTCAATTGTGTCCATGACCTGCTCACATTTAATGAGCAGCAGGAATGACAGTCAGCACTGACTCGGCTCCAACATGGGGGGAGAATGCCTCTGTTCTCACAAACTTGTACGGGGCAGCAAAAGCTTTGCTTTCGTCTCCATGAGCCCATTAGGAGACAGCCAACTTAAGTAGGAGGCTGGCTGTTGTTAGCAGGCAAGGAACAAGCTCTTGTTACCTGCCAAAATTAAGCTGAAAAACACTAACAAAGTGAGTTACAATAGTCATCTTGAAGCCAATATCCTCAGACAGTTTAATACTGCTGCTGAAAAGGTGGGTTATTACTCTGGTAACGCTGCTGTTTAAGCAAGATGCGTGTGTGTGTGGTGTGTGTGCGTGTGTGTGTGTGTGTGTGTGTGTGTGTGTGAGACCGAGACAGAAAGAGATATAGGAATGAATACATGTGATCCAGATGCAAGCAGCTACAACTCTTGATATGAAGATCAAGTCAAGTATTATTACAAAATGGTATTGAAATCAAAACAGGCTAGTTGAAAGGGTGAACCCGCATTGACCGAATCGGCTTCGTGACCCAGGTCATGAGATGGTCAGACGAGGGTCGATTTCAATATGAATGGCACACGAACAGGGTCGTTAACAACTAGGGCGGGACAAATAGAAAATGACAAAATAACTTATTTCTCTCTCTCTCTCTCTCTCTCTCTCTCTCTCAACAAGGAGTAAATACATACTCAAAATATATCAGATATAATAATACAAGTAAACAGGAAAATTATGATATAAATGCAGATACTAAACAAATACTGTGCATGTCCCTCAAAGGGTACGTTGAAACAATATAAAATAAAAAAAGAATTCAAATAAATAAAAGAATAGAGAAATAAAAATGATAATATATACAATTCTCTATTTCTTTTGCCTTGTATTGTGGCAGGAGAAGACATATTTAGCTGCTAGCCATGCCATGCTTTTATCTTCCCCTAATAAAAAAGGAAGCTTTTTGTCCTCACTGTAGGTAGTGAAGCCTGGTATATGTTTTTCAAATTTTTGGAAATATTTGGTTCTTAAGTCTTCATATTTGGGACATGTACATAGGAAATGTAATTCTGTTTCGATATCCTGGTGGCAGTGTGTACAGACTCGTTCCTCTCTTGGTCTCCTCACTTTTAAATGTCAACCTCTTTCAATTTCCAACTCATGGTCACTGACTCTGTATTTTGTTAAAATTCGTATTTCTTTTGGATTTTTTTGTTTTGAGATATTCGGCCAATTGGATATCTCTATTCAGGGATTGTTAACAGAGGAGTTTGTGTTGTATTTTATTTCCATTTTGCCATTGTTCTGTATACTCGTCTTTTAATTTAGTATCAAATCTTTTGATTGAAGACTGAGGATTGTGTCTGTGGCGACTCTGAGGCTCAGTGTACCTGTCTCTCTCACTCTACCTGTCTGTCTACTATTGACTGTGTTTAGCTCTGTGTACCTCCGAGCCAGCTGGTCCAGGGGGTGAACATCTGAACACTGCTGGTTGCTCAGGAGAGCTTTGTATGCAATGGAATTTTTATCAGCTTGATTTAAATGCTGCCAAAATTTAATTGACCTTTTTTGGATTTGAATTTTCAGAGGGAATATACCGAGTTCTGCTCTGCATGCATTGTTTGGGGTGTTTGGGTGAACTTTTAGAATAATTTTAGTTAATTTTAGTTTTATCCCAGTTTTTAAATTCTGGTTTCGAAATCGGGCCCCAAACTTTGCTTCAGTAAAGCATTATTGGTGTTATCAGAAAATTGTAGATTTTTAGCCAAATTCTTGCGGGGATATTTGTTTTTCCAAATTTGCATTTGATTGCATACAAAGCTACCGAGCTTTATTACATATAATAGTGTGTTTATGACCAGGTTGAATCTCCCTGATGCACTAATTTCAACCCCTAAGTAATTATATGAATCCTTTTGTTCTACTCTGGTGTTGCCCAGAGTGAAGTTGTAACTCTGGTTATTTCCCTGAGATCTGGCTCTCCTCTGAAATACCATAACACTGGTCTTTTTCAGATTGACTGTCAGTGCCCATTTCTGACAGTACTGCTCTAGGACGGACAGGCCCTGTTGTACACCCTCTTCTGTTGGGGACAACAGAACTAGATCATCGGCATAGAGCAGGAACTTGATGTTGGTATCATGAAGTGTGAGACCTGGGGCTGCAGATTGTTCCAACATCGCTGCTAGTTCATTGATGTAAATGTTAAACAGTGTTGGACTCAGACTGCATCCCTGTCTCACTCCACGCCCTTGTTTGAATAATTCTGTTCTTTTGGAGCCAATTTTTACTGCACATTTATTTTCCGTGTACAGTGATTTAATAGTGTCATAGACTTTACCCCCTATACCGCTTTCAATAAGTTTATAAAAAAGCCCATCATGCCATATTGAGTCAAATGCTTTTTTAAAGTCTATAAAACATGCAAATATTTTCCCATTTTTAATTCTGGTGTAGTTTTTAATAAGGGTGTGCAGAGTGTAAATGTGGTCTGCCGTACAATATTTCGGTAAAAAGCCAATTAGATTTTTACTTAAGACATTGTGCTTGGTAAGGAAGGACAGTATTCTGGCATTAATACTACTGCAGAAAACATTCCCCAGACTACTGTTCACACAAATGCCTCTGTAATTATTAGGGTCCAATATGTCGCCATTTTTGAAAATAGGGGTGATGAGTCCATGGTTCCAGATCTCAGGGAAATAACCAGACTCCAGAAAAAGGTTGAACAGCTTGTGGAGGGTTGCCTGCAGTGTAGGGCTACTGTGCTTTAGCATCTCAGGGCAGATGCTGTCCACTCCACAAGTCTTTCCAGCCTTCAGTTGGCTTTGTATTTCTATTAGTGTTATTTCTGTATCTAGGGGGTTTTGATAGTCTTTCACTTTTTCTTCTAACTGGTGACGATTTTCAACTACTGAGTGTTGTTGGGGGGTGATTGCACTATAATCAATATTCTTATACAAAAATTCAAAGTGATTTTTCCAGATCAAACCATTTTGTATTGTTAATTTATCTTTAGTTTGTCTTGGACTGAATTTATTCCACAAATTCCTTAGAGAAGAGTCCCGCACACTGACCATTACGCAAGCAATAATTTATTTAGAAAAATACAACGTTTCAGTCTCAGACCTTCATCAGGTAAATTCCACAAATTCCAGAAGAAGTTTTGGTCAATGGCTTCTTCAATTTTGTTAAGTTCTTCAGCTCTGTAAAGCTCTTTTTTCTTATTGATTAGTATTTTAGTGCCTGATGGTATTGGACCCGTATTTGACTCTCATGGGGTTCTCTGTGTATTTGGTTAGATAATAGTTTTATTTGTTTTCTAGCATAAACACATTCATTATCATACCATTTTTCTTTTGAGGGTTTGTGTTTTGTTATTTTGTTACTATAGTTAATTATTTTGAGATTTTATTTTGTAGCTAATTCATCAAATATATTGTTTAAATGCTGTGTAGCCAAATTTATTCCATCTTTTGTGCATGCATAGTTAGTAAATCTGTAGAGATTAAATTTGGATTTGATTTCTGTACTGTGGAGTGCAGTTAAATAATCCTCTATGTTGCTGCATTTTTTCCATATACAGTGGGGAGAACAAGTATTTGATACACTGCCGATTTTGCAGGTTTTCCCACTTACAAAGCATGTAGAGGTCTGTAATTTTTATCATAGGTACTCAACATAGGTTCAACTGTGAGTGACGGAATCTAAAACAAAAATCCAGAAAATCACATTGTATGATTTTTAAGTAATTCATTTGCATTTTATTGCATGACATAAGTATTTGATACATCAGAAAAGCAGAACTTAATATTTGGTACAGAAACCTTTGTTTGCAGTTACAGAGATCATACGTTTCCTGTAGTTCTTGACCAGGTTTGCACACACTGCAGCAGAGATTTTGGCCCACTCCTCCATACAGACCTTCTCCAGATCCTTCAGGTTTCGGGGCTGTCGCTGGGCAATACGGACTTTCAGCTCCCTCCAAAGATTTTCTATTGGGTTCAGGTCTGGAGACTGGCTAGGCCACTCCAGGACCTTGAGATGCTTCTTACGGAGCCACTCCTTAGTTGCCCTGGCTGTGTGTTTCGGGTCGTTGTCATGCTGGAAGACCCAGCCACGACCCATCTTCAATGCTCTTACTGAGGGAAGGAGGTTGTTGGCCAAGATCTCGCGATACATGGCCCCATCCATCCTCCCCTCAATACGGTGCAGTCGTCCTGTCCCCTTTGCAGAAAAGCATCCCCAAAGAATGATGTTTCCACCTCCATGCTTCACGGTTGGGATGGTGTTCTTGGGGTTGTACTCATCCTTCTTCTTCCTCCAAACACGGCGAGTGGAGTTTAGACCAAAAAGCTCTATTTTTGTCTCATCAGACCACATAACCTTCTCCCATTCCTCCTCTGGATCATCCAGATGGTCATTGGCAAACTGACAGGCCTGGACATGCGCTGGCTTAAGCAGGGGGACCTTGCGTGCGCTGCAGGATTTTAATCCATGACGGCGTAGTGTGTTACTAATATTTTTCTTTGAAACTGTGGTCCCAGCTCTCTTCAGGTCATTGACCAGGTCCTGACGTGTAGTTCTGGGCTGATCCCTCACCTTCCTCATGATCACTGATGCCCCACGAGGTGAGATCTTGCATGGAGCCCCAGACCGAGGGAGATTGACCGTCATCTTGAACTTCTTCCATTTTCTAATAATTGCGCCAACAGTTGTTGCCTTCTCACCAAGCGCTTGCCTATTGTCCTGTAGTCCATCCCAGCCTTGTGAAGGTCTACAATTTTATCCCTGATGTCCTTACACAGCTCTCTGGTCTTGGCCATTGTGGAGAGGTTGGAGTCTGTTTGATTGAGTGTGTAGACAGGTGTCTTTTATACAGGTAACGAGTTCAAACAGGTGCAGTTAATACAGGTAATGAGTGGAGAACAGGAGGGCTTCTTAAAGAAAAACTAACAGGTCTGTGAGAGCCGGAATTCTTACTGGTTGGTAAGTGAACAAATACTTATGTCATGCAATAAAATACAAATTAATTATTTAAAAATCATACAATGTGATTTTCTGGATTTTTGTTTTAGATTGTCTCTCACAGTTGAAGTGTACATATGATATAAATTACAGACCTCTACATGCTTTGTAAGTAGGAAAACCTGCAAAATCAGCAGTGTATCAAATACTTGTTCTCCCCACAGTATATTTTTGATGGAGATCATACATTTTGCTGGTTTCTGATTCTGGTACAATGCTATACTTTGTAGACTTATTTAAATAAAGTGTTGTTTGGCAGTGATCTGAAAAGGGAAGTTGTGGTAAAACTACAAATGCATTGATATCCTCTAGGTCGATATCGGTTATCGTATAATCCACCACACTGTTACCTAACACAGAGGAATAGGTCATTCTACCCAGAGAGTCACCACGGGTCCTTCCATTAACAATGTATAAGCCCAGGCTTTTGCATATCTGGAGAACTTGTTTTCCGTTTTTGTTTATAATATTATCAAAACTTTGTCTTTGTGGTATTGTGTGAGCTGGGACTGGGGAGATTTGGCAGAATATGTGTCTGTTTCCATCTACTTCGTTGTAGTCTTTCTCTTTTCCAGTTCTTGCATTGAGATCTCCACATATTAAGATGCGACCCAATGACTGGAAATGAATTATCTCCTTTTGAAGTTCTTGAAAAATCTCATTGTAATAGGGGGAGTTTGAGGGTGGGATATAGATGGCACTTAAAAATATATCTCTGGTGCTATTAACTATACCTCTGTTGATTTTTATCCAAAGGTGAGTTTTTCCTTTTTTAACTGGTGAGATATCATTTTTATATTGTGCTTTATGCCAAATTAATGTTCCCCCTGAATCTCTTCCATTTTTAAATTTTTTTTTTTACAGAAAATTCAATGTAATTATTAGAACAATTAGACAGTAAATATGAATGGTTCCATGTTTCATGTAGAATGATGATATCTAAATTATTTACACTTTTTACAAATTCAGGATCTGTAGTTTTATCCCCAAAAGTTGTGGAGTACAAACCCTGGATATTCCAACTACTAACTGAGAATGTCTGATACAGGATCTGTGTTTCACATAGAAATACACAATTAAAAAATCCAACTCCAACGATATTAAATACTATAATTGCTATGTACATATTGTATATATATTTTTTGTATCTATGTATATTTGGTGTCTAATAATGTTGAAAGCCCATGTTAATTTAACAGTTTTGAGCACAGCAAGGTGACTAGGTCTCTTATCTGGTTTGGATTCCAGTGGGAAGATGGTGGTATTGGTACTCTGGCAGCTATGGCGTAGCTCTCTCTCTGGCTGGGGGGCTGAGGCATGTAGGTAGGTAGCTCCCTCTGTGGATGGTGGGCTGTGACTTCGTTAGGTAGATAAGTCTATCTGCTGTGACAGGTAGGTAGCACTCTCTCTTTGGATAGTGGGTTGTGACCGGTAGATTTCTTGGTTTGTTTGGTTGTACTGTTGTTGTGGTTGTTTTGTGTAGGGGGGCTGCTGAGGGTACATCTGTTGGGTAGGGTGACGTCTGCGTGGGTGAAGAGAGTTTCCTGATTGGGTGGAGTTTCTTCTGCGCTCAGGTGTGGATGTGCCTCGGCCTAGGGCTGTATCTTTGAGGCTCTTTGCAAATAACCCCACAGCTCGCTCACTGAGGTGGATGTGGTCGCATAAGTGCTGCTGAAGTATGTCTCTGTGGAGGGCTACATGGACGTTCTGCAGTTGTGTGCATTTCTTTCTAATCTCAGCGTTGATTGTGTTAATTGTGTGTTGAGGTGTGTCAGTCCTTGGAAGTAAAGATGATATGGTTACTCTTGCTCTGGGGTATTTATCTCTTGCTTTCCTTGCCACCTGCAACAGTGCTGTTGGTAGGTCGCTGATCCTTGCAGTCAGATCGTTGGTCCCTGTGTGGATCAAAATGTGCTCCACATCTTGATACCTCTGTTTGGATAGCTGCTTACTAGCCTTCTTCGTGGTGGGGCTGTGTTTCCCGTAAGTCGCACATTAATATGATCTGAGAAGTGTGTGCTGTGTGTGTATGATTGGGTTTATCAGTACTGCGGTCAGTGTGTGTGTCAGTGTCTATAGTCAGTATGTGTGTTTGAGGGTTTTTTGGGGGCGAGTAAGTGGTGGGGGTTGGGTGGGGTGTAGTGGGTCCTGGTAGGATAGGAGGGTTCGGGGGCAGGGAAGCGATGGGTGTAGGGTTGATGGGAGGGGAGGGGGGGCGGGGTGATCTCTCAGCTCTTCTCTCAGGGTGTGGACCTCAGCCTGTAGAGCCTGTAGAGCCTGCAGCTGGTTGCTCTGGGTGTTGGGTGAAATCCTCCATCACTCTGCGCAGGGCTAACCTCAGGGCCTGGTTGTCTTCCTCCAGCTCCTTCATCACCTAGTACAGCTCGTGGATTTCAGCCTTCTGTTGTAGGACCATACTGCTTGGCTCACTCACTGCTGGATGTTGTTTCTCACTGTTGTTGTGAAGGCAGGTCAAGACCTTTTCTCTGAATTCCAAAACTCCCTCTCTACGATAGAGTGTCCCTCTCTCAGTACCTTCACACTGGTGGAGAGTTTGGGACTGCAGTGAGGAGAGGAGGTCACATGACTGCTGCTGGGGACGGCAGGTCTCTCTGGGGTGTCTGGCTGTTGTCTATTTCCTTTCTTCTTCTTTTCTGCTACGCTTTTCATTGACTGGAAGTGTTTGTAAAAATTATCCAGGCTATTTTCTGATCCCTGGATCATGATTGTGCCATTGTGATAAATGTTGATGATAAGGGTGGGAGAGGTGGGGTCTTCCTCGCAGACTGTAATTTGTCTTCCTTTGCTGATTCCATTCTTCTTAACATGGGTGAAGATTTCACAAAAGGCTGCATGCCATGCAGGAGGATGATGGGTGAAGAAAAGCAGGTTGTTTTTGATCCTACAGTTTCCTTTCATGGTAAAATCTGCAATGATCCTCTCAGGTGAGTCCTGGAGGGCTTTTGTTTTGAAGGACTTCCTATCTTTTAGGGAAGTCACATGGTCAGGATACTGGATCTCGTGTCCGTCAGTGTCCGGTGGCAAAAGCGGCAGATCTGAATCTTTTACCGGCAATGTTAGATGGCTGATAGCGGAGCCGTCGTCCATCACGGCATCCATTCACTCGTGCGACGGTAGTTTGTTTTTTGTTTTTTTCTGTAATTAACGTTACCGGTTGATGGTGCCGGTTGATTGAAACGTTGATTAATGTTCGGCGTTTCGTGTCTTCTTGTTTGTTTTCGGTCGTAACGTTAACGTTAACGTTACAAGCTAGCAAACGTTAGCGTTCCGTTGGTGCTGTCAGTTGTCTTCTTTGTGTTCATATTTGAGGAAATAATGAGCGGATTTTATCGGTCTTGGTCTCAAAAATATCCTCTCCGTTTTATCTTCTTCGTGTCAGGAGTTGAAATTGTAAATTGAACATTTCACCGTGAAAGCACAGTAAATGTAGAAAGTATCTCAAGAGCTTGTCATTTTGTTGCCCAACAGTTCCGTAACCATGGCAACCTTTCTCTACACACATCTACAGCCGGCAGTTTAGTGTGGTCATCAACCCGTTTTGACAGGCTTGGTTTGAATTGACAAAAATAAATAAAAATAAAGGGTTAAACACGGGTCAGACAACCCTGGTCCAACCCTGATCATTGGTGTGAAAGAGGTATTAGTAACACATTTCACATTGAGCATTTTTTCAGCCACATCAACGCAACAGCAGTAAAAGAGACCGGCTCACTGCTGCAGAGCCTACGGCTGCTAGTTAATGATGTGGACTCACCTTAGCGTTGGCTTTGGTCTTGCTGCTGCTGCTGTTAGTGTTGTTGTTGGGGCTGTGATTAGCATCTTCATGAACTCTGTCCAAAAGCCAAAGGAGGAACTCGAGGGCATCATGCTGAGAGTTTCCCCGAAACTGAGAGCCGTACTTGGCCACTATGCTCTGAGGAGAGGAGAAACATCACAATGAATACTTTGGGTGATATTCAAGTCATTAAATACTGACAAAATTCCTGACAAAATGAGGGACTGATCACACTGAACACAGGAACTTATACAACTCATGTATGTTAGAGTTGGTTCTGCTTGGAGCACTCAGGGGAGAGATGGAAAAAGCAGGGACATTTCTCTCTCTTATCATCACTTAATGCAGACTCGTTTAAGAACATCTGCCAGGCATTACTTGGCTATGATAAGATCATGTATTAAAGTCATTCACAATTCTCTTTGGATGTTAAATAAAAAATGGGAACTTTTTGAAGAATAAAAATCTGAGGCAGAGCGTACGAGCGTACCTCATGCATCATACTTCGGAAGACGTATGCAGCACATTAAGCCATCATCCAAAAAACATTTCAACAATGTTTACTGTATTTTCAGAAAGGGCTGCAAAAAATGATTACTTTCTCGGTTAATCGATTTATCTGTTGGTCTAAATAATGTCAGAAAATATTGAAAAGTCCCTATTATCATTTCCCACAGCCTGAGTTGCGATCTTCAGGAGTCTTTCTATTTGACCGACAGTCCAAAACCCAAAGATACTGAATGTACTATCATGTATGACAATGAAAAGCATCAAATCCTCATATTCAAGAAATTGGAACCAGCTAATGTTTGGCATTTTTGCTTGAAAAATGACTAAAGCAATTATCTGATTTTACCTAACCTATACATTCATTTATCTAGCAGATGTTTAGTTGCATACTTATTTCTTACCGTTTTATTTCATCAAATTAGTAAAGCTGAGCCACTTGTTTTGAGTGGTTATGTTTACCTTACTTTGTTGTAAGTTCTAAAACATACCATTAGGCCCTGACAAGCCATTACATAAGAATAACATTACATTAGAATAAACTGAAGGTCAAAGTTTCACTTAAGAATATCGAGGACACATCTCAGAATAAGGCAGATTACTACACTAATAGCAAGAAAACTGACACCCAGTTTAAACTTTCAGCACAAATGAAATTACTTACTACTTTAACTGTAGTTGTTTAAATGATGCACTGATATTGCTATATTGATAGCATAACTGCATCAGTAAACAAAATCAGACACATCAGTCCTTATAAACCATTTGTGGTGCCCAATCCTATTTTAAGAAATTGTTCTTCAAACACATTCATACACTGCATACCAAACAATGACTCACACAGAGGACATCCAAAACCCTGACAGATGTTACTAGAAAAAACTGCCAGACTGTCTAATTCAATTATGAGGAAGGAGTTGTGACTTTATGAGTCAGACGGAGAAAATGACACGCAAAACTAACGACGGCATTAACGCTACACTCGGTGGCTACTTCTATCCATCGCTCTCCCTCTCTGTGTGTGACTGACAGGATCCAGCCTCTGCTCCATACCTCAGTAAAAATCACCACATTATACCTGCAGTATCCCAGTATCTAAATATAAACACGGGAGAGAAGGCCCCCCTCCACCTGATGGAGACAGCCCGCTAATAAGCTTCATTGCTATGAGGAAGCACTGACAGGGGATGGAGGGATGAAAGAGAGATGGAGAGAGGGAGCTGTGGAGTAAAGGAGGAGAGGAGTGAGGGAGGGACGCTGGCGGAGTTTCAACAGACCACATATCTATCAGATTCACATATCTTTTTTGTTAGTCAAGTTTTAGTCAGTCTAGTTTTAGTCAAAAGAGAACTCAATATATCTTAGTCAAGTTTTAGTCAAAACATTTTAGTCTTTTTTTAAATAACAAATTATTTCTGAGATTATTTCTGATAACCATTTCAGTCAAATAGTTATATAAAAATAAATTACATAAAGTTATATAAATATCGAGCCTCTTCCTTATTTCACCAGTAAATTCCTGTTAAATGACAAAAACAACCACTGGATGGGAAAAGGGTATTTTACAATAACTTTGAATGCAGCACGAGGCTGGCGAGGCGAGTTTCAAGTGAACGCAACATATATGTTGTTTTCAGACAACGGCAGCTACAGATTGTCGTACGTCTCGGTGTTGGAATCCTACACAGTGAAATACAGACAAACTTTTACACCGTTTAGCTGTCAGCATTTTAACCGTGTTTAATCCAGCTGCTAGCTAACTGTAGGCTAACATTACCTGCTGCCAAGTGTAGTGTTAACTAGCGTCCTGTGCAGTGATGTTTATGATGTTGTTAGGAGGGGCGAAAATACCAAGGCAAAGACAGTTACCAAGGTTACGGTGAGTCTGGGCACAGAAACCTGATGGCATAAAGAGGTTATGACTTCATTAAGATGAGGGGATGACCCCTCCACTGGCCTCATGTGCTGTTCTCTCCCTTTGGGTGTGCGTGCGTGCGTGTGTGCGTGCGTACGTGCGTGCATGCGTGTCAAAGCTAGAAATGGTAATTTTGCTCATGTCATTTTGCTCACCTCTGACATCTGTCTCAGATTGTCTCTGGTGCCACACAGCCTCAAAGGCACTTAAAAAGATTTGGCAAAGTGGCAAGGTTGTATTTCCAAGCATCAATTCTTTTTTAATTGAATTCTTGAAAAGGGAGAAATGAAAGGAAGAAACTAAATTAAAGTTATGACATGGTGAAGAAGTGTGAGGAGAGACAAAGAAACAAATTGCAGGTTATTCGAAATGTCGAGTTCCTCTGTAAACGCTAGCAGGGTTCAAAGCTGACCTGAGCACAGCTCTGGTGGGATCTTAAGTGTTTGTTGAGCAAACACTTCAGAGCTCGTCGAGGAGAGGATAAAGGTGGGCGTAAGGGTCAACTTGAGGGAGTCTTTTGTAAGAACTACTGATCAGTCTAGACCAAGGATCTGATTCTGATTCTCAACCCACCCGTCCCCCCCCCCCGATCGTCATCACCACCTACCCAGAAAAAAATCAAGAAAAGATGACATGATAACCATAACATTCAAGGCAACACAACAAAATAGACAATACACTTTATACCAAATAAACATATGCATATGTGACAACACCCAAAGCACATTGTATACGCTTCTCCCCAGCACATGGCTTCTTAGGAGCCCTCCAGAAAGCTCAAGTACTTTCCCCCATTTTCTAGTGTAGACATTCAATCCTGCATACCATTTACATGACGTTTTTTCAAACGCTGCCACCTTAGCCATCTCACAAGCCCACTCGGATTGATGGCACCCCTTCATTCCTCCATCCTCTTTGGAGAATCTGTCTGGCTATCATCAAACTAGTTTAGACCCAACTAGTTTAGGATTGACCATCTCCCAGAACACATAGTCTTGGGCTTAAAGCAGCCATATTATGCTCATTTTCAGGTTCATAATTGTATTTTAAGGTTGTTCCAGAATAGGTTTACATGGTTTCATTTTCAAAAAACACCATATTTGTGTTGTACTGCACCGCTCTCTCTCACTGCTGCAGATCCTCTTTTCACCTGGTCTCTGTTTTAGCTACAGAGTGAGACCTCTTTTCTTCTTCTTCTTCTGTACTATCTTTGATTGCACTCGCACATGTGCAGTAGCTCAGATGTAGATCATGTCAGCTAGCTAGCTCCATAGACAGTAAAAGAAAGGCTGTTTCTACAACTTCGGTCAGTTACAAGGCAGGATTAGCTGGGAGACTTCTAAATGAGGGCGCACATGTAAGTAGTTCTTTTGTAGATTATGGTGAACTTGTGTGTGTTGTAGCAGTGCTTTGCTATTGAGAACGAGGTAGCATGCTAGCGTTAGCATTAGCGTAGCATGCTAACGCTACGAGCTAATGGTTGCGGTTAGCCTGCTCGTTTCGGCTTGTGACGTCACAAGCCGTGCCGATTTTGAACAGCTCACCCAGAGACTGAAGGCAGGACACATTCAGAAACTGTATCTCACTCTAAACAGCATGGATGGATTTTTTTCTAAGTTTGTATGTGTGTGTGGAAGCACCAGAGACACAACATAACACCCCAAATCCCAGAAAAAGTGATTTTTTCATAATATGGGCACTTTAATGAAACATGGGTTACTGCAATCAGATATATATATATATATATATATATATATATATATATATATATATATATATATTAGAGGTGTGACTCTTCACTGATCTGCCGATTCGATTACGATTATCACGTCAGCGATTCGATTCGATATCTCGATGCATCACGATGCGTCAAATACATTTTTCTATTAAAGCCATATAGGATATTTAATTCATAGCTTTTCAAGCTTCAAAAAACAAAACATTCTGCAGTGCTCTAATACTAAATAAATTGGATACATAAAACTACAGCACTGAGCACATGGCACTTCCTGATTGTGCAAAACATAACAGAATATGTAAACAGAAAGGTTGTTAGGCATACATTAAATTGTAAACAGAAATAATCGATTATGGCCCGGCCGATTATCGATGCAGCATCGTCCATGTCCACGATTCGATGCATTGATTATTTGATTAATTTCAACACCTTGAATATATATATGTATTGTTTTGAGGGATTTTTATAGTTTTGTTTGTTTTGGGGGACAATCAAAAGTCTAGTCCAGAACAAACGGAGCACAGGAGTCTGATTTCTGGTGCTGGCAATTACTTTTGATTTGATTTTCGGTCTTAGGAAAAATAACAAAACTAAAGAATAATAATAATAATAATAATAATAATAATAATAATAAATTTATTTTTGTAGCGCTTTTCTAAACACTCAAAGACTCTTTCCAGTTTTGGTTACAAACAGACAAAAGGTACGTAGACAAGGTTACATGACAGACAAAAAGAAAAGAAAAACATATAGGTGCATGGACAAGCACAGGCAAAGCAGGAGAGGTGGGCAATGAAAGGAGGGAAAAACTGGGAAAGTCTGTTAACAGAAAAAAGCAAGTTCGAAGAGAATAAAGGACTACTAGCATTTCTACAAACAATGAAGAAGAAGGCATGAAAGAAAGATAACAGAATGACAAAAGAGCAATAAACCTGCGGTCTCCACAGCAGGGATCATGACCTCCCAGCGGTCAGCAGAGATAGGGCTGCACTCTGGCAACATCCCCTGCTTCCACACCCACATGTCTGTTTTAGTGTCCCGGCTTGCTACCCTTGCTTCACCTCACAACATTACCCCATCGTACCCTCACCAAATCCATCTTCATACTCTGTAAACAATGACACATCATGAATGCTGGCAGGCCAGGGATTTACTATAAACATACATTAAGAAAATGCCCCTTCTCTCTCTCCCTAAAAAAACATTTCACCACCTCACCTCATCGTGGTCCAGCCTGCCAAACGGGCCTGGATTGATTTGTTGTTGACGGACAGAGAATTATACTGACAAATTATGACAGGGCATGACCTTAGAGAAATTACACACACTTATCTCACACACACACACACACACACACACACACACACACACACACACACACACACACACACACACACACACACACACACACACACACACACACACACACACACACACACACACACACACACACACACACACACACACACGTGGCTGGAATGAGGCCGGATAGAATCCGTCATTACTGGCAGCAACATTTGCTCTTTAATTTTTCAGCGGCCTGGTGTTGCCGGCTCACCTCTGGACACAGGACAGTCATCACTAATAGTCTCCACTCATATCAATCTCTCTCTCTCCCCCCTCACGCTGTGTTCCATCTATCCTTTTTCTGTCTTACACACAACCTTCAAACACAAACTTTATTTTTTCCTCTCTTTCTATTATCTCTTTTTCTTTCTTCTCTACCATGTAGGAACCATTCACACCCCCACATTAATTGGGTGATCGAGACAAGAAAGTCTCCTATATGGTTCCAGGGCTTTGATTATGTTGCTGCCTTAATCTGTTACCCACAGGTAAAAGGAATTGTAGTTGAGAACGTCAGTTATAACGGCCCACGTATTAAAAAATTGTCGGGTTTAAATCGGGCTCGGGCTGGGCTCGGACACAACGTGCACAGGCTCGGGTATGGTCGGGCTTGATTTTTTTGGGCCCAATCTAAGCTTTAATTTATATTTCTGCGTAAAATCTACGCCGTGGCTACATATGTAGGTACGTGGAGACACGGACCTCTCGAAAAATTTAACAACACGTCGCAGCGACACACGTCGTGTCTTGGCAGCGTTGCATTTCCCCCTACTCATTTCCTGGTTCTCTTTCTCCATAAACAACATGAAATCAAGGAGAGGGTTAACTTTTCCTGCTACAGATTTCCCACCGTGGTCAGAAAGAACAGGGGAGACACTTTGTTTCTCTCACTATGACTCTAGAGTCGGTACTCGCTCCAAAGCTCTTCACCGTCACTCTCTCACTTCTCCCTCGCTCTTCCACATACTCGCACACACCAACGCACAACTTCAGGCCACTAACGTAGGCTCTGCGTGGAGCCTCCGCAGAACCATAAATCACGCTTAACAGCTACTTTCTGTGTCAGCCTAGGCCATAATGGATTCACCTCCAGAACAACAGAGAACAGGCAGGTATTTTTGGATGACAAATGTAAATGCCACGTCTTGGAATCAGACCTATATTTCCTTTGCAGCGCTGAGAAGTTCAGAAATCCTTCGATAAAGGTATGCCAGCAAGTCAAGACTGAACAGAGCCTTTAGATGTCCCCGGTGTGGGATTTACAGACGATCAGGGATGAGATGCGATGGAAATAATCGCCTCTGAATGGTTTACAGCTGAAACTGAGAAATTGATACTCTGAGGATTCACAGCTGAGGCTGTAAATACGCTACTGTGCACAACTGAGAGTCTTGGAAGCTGTATCTGTCACGCTGTCAAGAGCTGTATAAGCATATATGCCATATGCTTCCCCATAACTGAGATAAAGTAGGAAAGTCATCCCAGCCTCCATGATTTGGTGATCACAGTATCACATCCCTTAATACTAAAGATTTATTTCTTCCTGTTGCTTCCTACACTGTGTTGATCAGCCTTGGTACATAAATCATGAAAGGGATAATAGACCTGGTGGAAAATGGTCTCATATTGTCGTGCTTACACAGATACAGCAGACACACTTCTCGTTGTGTTTCTTTATTGCCTTTTGTCACAGCGCTGCAGGTATAATAGAGTGCGGTTCACTGAGTCGTGGGAATGCATGCTGCTTCCAAACAGCATATGGTTGCTCTGTTACAGTACTTGGTAAGTGGTCTAGCTTGTGTTTTATAAGGGTGAGTGTTTGAAGCATTATGACATTCCCACCCACTTCACGACATAGCTCCCACCATGTCTGTGGCCAAATACAGAATACACTGATTCTTAATGATATTTATTCTAAATCTTCTACCCGCACGCTGCTAAAGTAAAATAAGTCCCCCCCAATCTGCTTCAATCAAGCTGAAATGAGAGGTAGCCCTGCTGTGCAAATTTAGCAGAGTCCAGGTGGCACATATCCCCACAGCAATGTGTGTGCGTGTCTTTCTACAAACAATGTATACATCTCAGCACTGAGAGTGAGAATGAGAGTGGTCCTTGAAGGAGAGCAGAGACAAGAAAAGACAAACAAACCATCAGTCTCGCTGCCCTGCCTCACTGTCACACACTTCCTGCATTCCCAGAACAAACAAGACAACTTAAAATACCAGGCTTCATCTTCAGGGCCGAGCTCCTCTGGCCTCACAGAGCTGCATCCTGTCAAGCGTAAAAAAGATGAATCCGGGCTCAAGTTGTTACTGTGTTGTTAAATCCTTTAGTTCAGGAGTGTAACACATTAAAAATAGTTCACGCTGTCATTGAGTTTAATTGATGTCGACAACTTTTGGAGCAACCAGTCAAAGGACACCCTCCAGATTTCATAAACGTCAAATGTGTAGTGAAGCTTTAAATATAGCGTTTCCATTACGCTGATCACTGTCATTTATAAGCTTCGCTGCATTTGCTAACACAATTCATATCAGTCAGACTCAAAGTGTAGAATTTTTAGGATGCTAGAGAGTGTGTGCTGGTGAGCAACTTCTAACAATGATTTCCATGAGAACCTTAAACCATCACTTGTTAAACCAGTCCAGTGAATCACACAATTAAAAATGTTTAACACCCTGAAGTGCATTGTGATATGGGGACAAAGACTGACATTACAATATTATGAATCTAAGTGTTTGCATACAGCGGAGTATAACAGACACATAAGTGCACACTACACTTTGGTTTGTCAAAAGGCCAAGAAAGTAGAACAAAACTTGTTTTCCAGCTCCATGTAGAACTTTTCGAGAAGATGCACCCAACATTTAAATGTTGACCAAATTCCCTGCTGAGGTCATTCTGGTATCTTCAGTTAAGATGTTGTGATGTCTACTGAAAGGCTAATGACTCCATACATATCCCAAACAAAAGAAGGCCAGTGCCTAGCTGTGGAGAGATTTAGTAATAACCATCAGTTGTCAAAGTTGCGTGTCCCTTTTTCTTATTACTGTCCAGGGGGGTCTTATGAGGATCACAGGGCTGACGATGTAGTTTTGTTTACCAGCAATTTCTCTCCCTCCCACTTTCCCGTTCTCTCTCCCTCTGAGTACACACCATTGGAGGAGTCTCAGCAGGGGGTATCCTCCTTTTCCAGGCTGAATGCACTTGCTACAGTAAACATCCTCTCTCCTGCTTCACCGTGGGATGAGCAGACAGACACAAATCACTGTATCGATGCGATGGGGCGAAGCAAGAAAGGGGGAGTGAAGGACATGGATTTTGTTTTTATTGCAGCCCACAATAATGAGAGGTATTAGAGCAAAATAAAGGAAAGAGTGAATACCTCAGACGTTAAATTCAAGGGCTAATAGTGAGTATTTCCTTCCAATATGTGGCCATTACACGGACTGATATCAGCCACCATTTTAACTCATTTTGGTACAAAGGGCCTGAATGAGACAGACTGAATCACACATTGTGTGACAATTTGATTGACCTGAACAAAATACTGCACAAGAGGAGGTCATTTTATTTAATACAAATCCAGATTTTTACCTCCATCCATACCTAAATACCCTTCAAGACCTTGTGTTACCCCAAACTTTGTATTATTATATAAAAAGTCTACAGAGACTCAAGTTGGTGAAGCTGACCTTGACAAGAGTTTAAAATCTACATGCATTAATGATCCATTACATGATGACTCCTTGAATTTTTCAGATTAAAACAGCATCTCCTTAATCACTACCTTTCGCTGACAGCTTTGGAACAGAGTGCACTCTCTCTCAACCTTTTCCATTATAAATTATATCCCACTCATACCGTCTCCCACTGTATGTGTGTTTTTGTGCATACCCACTCCCCTACAACTTCCCCCAGGCTGTCTGTTGATGCAACAGAGCAGTTACCGGCCTACTGGTGGTGATGGCGCAGTGGATATGACAGATGCCTTTGGTGTGGGAGATCTGGGTTCAATTCCCACTGCGATTCTTCAACCAATGTGTCCTTGAGCAAGACACTTAACCCATAGTTGCTCCAGAGGTGTGCGGCCTCTGACATATACAGTATAGCAATTGTAAATCGCTTTGGATAAAAGCGTTAGCTAAATGTAATGTACTGGTTGACTGTCAGCCCAGAGGGAACCCTGCAGCCCTGGCTCACAACAGCCGTGACTGCGACAGCAAGCAAGCAAGCCTTCTGTGTTGCAAGTATGTGACCCCTTGTTGATTTAATATCCTCTATAATATGCTTATATTTTGTCAGATAATGTTGCAACTCTTATCACATGCATTTAACAGTTTGTGTAATAAGGCAGGAATGCTCGACTCCCTCGTACTCCTAATGACAGTCGAAGATGTCGAGAATGTGGACAAACCACCTGAAGTGCTGCATTGAAGGGCAGGTGAGTCAAGTGGAGACACTGCAGCCTGTGTGTAATCAGTAACCACATTGCATGCACACACAAAACTACCACTAGTACAAACAATAATAAAATGCCGAAACTGGGACGCAAAGTGGTGAGGTGTATTTATTGTTACTGCTTCACTGAAACACGACCTGGCTGTGTGCCTTCATTCACGGAAATGGAACACACAGGTAGACTGTTGCCCTTTGAACCACACTCAGTGCTCACCTGACGTGTTTATTCAAATATTTGTTTTGCCAATATAGGCCGTGATATGTGATAGTTGGTAATACTGCTTAAAAAAACAACAACACAAAATCCTCTTGACAGGATGCTGTGCTGGTAGGCTGGCTGATGAGTAGTGGCAGGGCACAGGATGCATAAAAGCTATTATGACTGTGTTTTACAGAAAAAAAACTGGGGAGATTCTATGGGAAGAATGTGTATAGGTAAACTAACCTGAAGATAATGACATGTCTTTATTGTTGGAGTAGCTCACAGGGGACAATGAGGCACACATTTCCTGTTGAACCCCCATTGACCCTCCTTCTCGCTCTCTCTGTGCAATGTGTATGTACCCTGACTTCTCCAAGTACCTACTGAGTACAGAACACAGCAGATAACTCAAGGCAGCTAAATTATATTTTGCCTAGACACCCTGAAACCCACCAGCTCGCCTGTGCTGGAAAACTACCTGGCCGCAGGTTTGCTGATCATTTGATTTAAAATGCCTCAAGGCCCTGTGAAATTGGTTTTATTGTGCTAAAGTAGAGCACATTCCCAGACAAACGTGGAGTTAATAAAATAATCACAAACCAATTGACAAAGGGCCCCTGGGGGGCTGGGGCCCGTGCATGCTATGTTCAGGTAGAAATATAGCTTTGCAAGTATCCACCTGGCTGAATAAATTGGAAAACATCAATTTCCAATTAAAAACATGACTTTCCAAATAATACTTACCAAAACATACATCTGATATTTGTGTAACTCTAGTGGTTAAGTTCTCAAGAAAAAAAAAATATTGGATATATCTTAGAAAGACGATCCATCTCTATTAAGTAGTTTCTAAAAATGTCATCAAATGGCATGTCAGGAAATTAAACTGTGGGCACCACCGTAGTTTACTTTCCACTCAGGCAAATATGCATTAAGACATAAAACTAAAAAAAAACATCACAACAAAGCAGTGCAATCAGCAGCAACCTAATACTGTAGTAGATAAATACCCAGTCAGTGCCCTCTCTGTCCTCACCTTGAACTCCACAGACAGCTGCGGGGTGTACTCCAGCGTCCACAGCCCTCGAACCAGCGACGCCAGCTGCTCGGTCACCTCTCCTCTGGCGGTCTGCGGCTCCTCGCTTCTCACCTCCCCGTTAACCCTCCTGTGGCACAAATCAGTCTTGTACTGCTCCAGCCCGAGGTACTCGGCCAGCAGGTCCGTGTTGCTGAGGCACTGAACCACGGCGTTCATGAAACAGGTGTTACCGTGGTTCTTCAGCCCCAGCACCCCGGGGGTCTTGTCGCCGTAGCACCACGACAGCCTGTCTTTCACCGAGCCGTGAGAGGAGGACGCCGTGGAGCACTTCTTCACGGTTCCCTCTCTGGAGGTCTGCACGCAGTCGTCTTTGAAACCCCCAGAATCGCTGTGCCCGAAGCCGCCGTCGTCGTCCTCCGCGTCCGGTGGTTCCGCGTCGCCAAAGTGCGCCAAAGTGCCTAAAGTTTTAAGGATCCTTCCCATGACATTCCCAAAAGATCGCAGCGATTTCCTCCTGATAAACTTCCCGGTTTTGTATTTCTTCTCTTTTCGCTTCGTCGTTTTGGGTTTCATGGCTTTTCTTGCCTTGTTTTCTTTGCGGGTATCCATGGCTCCTACTACTTAATAGGACCGAGAGAAAATGAAACGGGATGTGGAGTCGCACCTGTCTGCCAGGCTGTCTACCCCTCCTCCTCCTTTCTCTCTAAAAACCTTACCGCTGAAGTGGCACCGACTTGGTGCCGATTAGGCACATGATTACTGATATTATTCCCTTGACATCCCGGTAATTCCCATTACGATATGGTCACCAGTCCGCGCGTTTTGATGCGTGACGCTCCCTCCATGAACTACAGAGAGGAGACGTTTACTTGCCTCCACACAGCAGCTTCAGTACACTTCCTCATTGATGGCTCTCGGCGCTGGATCGTACGCTGGCGGTCTTGGACTCTCTCTCACTACCTATTCCTCCCTCCTCTCCTGTGTATGGTTCTACAATGAACACGTTTATATTTGCAGGACATCGTCTAATGCCCGCCCCTCAGACATGAATTTAATTAACCTGGATTGCATTACTTATCACAATAGAATGGTTCATACAATGAGCAGGAAATCCTTTGCACACTGTTGCTGGACTGGCAAGACGCACATAACTTAACATGTCTTGTGTGTTACTCAGGGAACAAGGAAGTTGTTTACTTTAATAGGTGTCAAGCACTGTAGCCTTAAACTGCCCCCTGTAGGACTAATTACAACATCACCTGCCTAACATCTTCAGAGGGTGTCTTAAAGAAGACATCATTGGCATTTGTTGGATCCTAATACAGGGGCTGTCACAAAAACATCAACCTCTCCTTATTTCCTACCCCAGTCCTAAAATGAAGACTCATCAGCTACTGAAAGCCTTTTAGTGGTACTGGTACATTATCATCATCCGATAGTAAGAGTATGGACTAATTAAATACAGTGAGACCAATGAGAGTAAAACTTCTCAATGACCACATAATACTGCTGTATGAAGTATGTTTCTATTACTGTTTAAAAAGAAAACCTCAAAAGTATATAAGGGTCTACTTTTGCATCACTCTGCTATTGAAATACCTTCTGTCCACAGTATAACACACTAGCATTTACAGACACATGTACAGCATCCTATAAATAGCATGGCTGCTACCTTCATACACGATAATGCTGCTGCTGCTGCTGCTGCTGCTACAACAACCTGGAAGCTCCACAAAGTAAAATGAATGTTACAGAACCATTTGGCCAGACAAGTTATTTGCAGTTCTGGTGTTCAACGGGGATTTACCATCTTTTGTGCTATATTCAGATTCTAATCACTTGAAGCTTAATTTCACAGCTCACCAGTACTAAAGATTGAACTTAGTGGGCCAGATGTGCTGATTTATTGAAATAGATAGTCAGGACCCCATCCAATATCCTTACTAATATTCTAATATTCCTTACAGAAAATGACCCACAATCGTCCTGTTTATAAGCAGGGTGGAGAAGCGCCAAGACAGAGATGCCTTTTGTTTTCTTTTTACTGTTCCAGGGATGTTATTGCTGACTTGGTTTACATCAGGTTTGCCATTTCATTTGACTTTTTTGGGGGGAAGCAGGGGTGAGTAATACATTATTTCGATTAGCCATTTTGAACAATACTGAGGAGAGTGGGTTCCGATCAGAGACAGTCAGAGAGCATTTCTGCTGTACGTTGCCTCTCACTTTACCCAGAATCCTTCAGGGAATTGCTATTGATAGATTACCTGACAGCAGCCGTGTGCTTAAGCGGCCAAGAATCTGGGCCTACTCTTTGTCTCTACAGTAACATACAGAAGAATCATATCTGAGTACATGTGATGTACTGTATACTATTGCCTTGTTTTTACATATTCTGGTTTAATCTGCAATGAGACTGTCTGTAGAACTGCATTATGTTGTTCTCATGAAGTCTAAAGAAGCATAATGCAGACACTTTGATGTGAAGAATAAGTTCCTGTGCCTCGAAGTGTAATTTTAAATTCAAGTAAATTGTCGCTCTGCGAATTTCCACCTATATTCAGCTCCTGTGGGGAATTACCATTCACGAGACTACACTGCTCAGGAAGTGTAATCTCTTCACTTATATCATCTTTTCTCTGACGGAAAAGAAAACAATCTAACAAAGTCATTCATGCTTGATCAAATTATATTTATTTCTTTTGGTTAGAGTGTAAACCTATTCTGCAATGTTAATGTAAGCTTGTTGAACTCTGATAGGAACATTTACTAAGTGGAAAGATTAAGGGAGAATGTTGGCTACATTTGCATATGATGCGGTGTTACTGGATTACAAGTTTCTGTTGCTTCTACATGACGTGTCCAGGATTCCACGTGCCACATTAAGAGGAAGAGGGGTGAGGGAACCGCCATCGAAGAATGGCTCCATCTGCGCTGGTGCTGACTAAGGTGCGGTTGTTGGAGCAGACCTTGATGCTGGTGATACTGCCACCATGAGCTATTCCTGTGTGGGTTACTGCACCTTCCATGTAGTCCCACACCTTCACCAGCTTGTCATCTCCACCTGTCATGAAAAGGTGAAAAATATGTCAACAACCTGAAAGAAGTTTTAGCAGAGCAGGCATTGTAGTGTCAGCAGAGGAGATGAAAATTAAGGCTCCGAAGAGATGAGAACACACTCTACTATATTTGAGAGTAAAAAAGACAGATGGACTATAACACAAGAATGCCAAGATCAATACAAATCTAAGCATTTCATTAAAGAGTTTTTAACTAAAGGACACTAACTTAAACTTTATTCACAAAAAAAATCATGCTTTTATCTGAACATGAGCATTATTAGCAATGGACCGAGGCATGTGTAAAAGGAGCACAGCAATATAACAAGTCTGAGACGTGTAATGGGCCATACCTGTAACAAAGTGTTTGCCATCCTGTGTGATGTGCATGCCATTGATGGCCCCAGACAGCGAGCCTTCCAGTTCTCTAATGGCAGAGCCGTCATACACGTCCCAGTAGGCAACCTGAGAGGGAAGTTAACACATTACACATATTTGTTCATCACTGGCATTGTTTATGGAAGACTCAGTCAGTGTTCAAGAGGGAGGGAGAGTGTGCATGTACTGTACACTGATATTGTGGAGTCTCTCTTCTTTATTGACACGGAGAACAAAAAGCAGGCATCATAAATGACACATAACCTTCTGATCTCTTTGCTGTAATTTGAATTATAGTATTAATTGCTTTTGAAGATTGATGCAGTCGTTGGACAGACTACTGGCTCACTATTGCTCAATTACATCATCATCATATAGACTGTATTATTTCCTATTATGGTAAAATGCAATGTGTGATCTCAAACCCCCTTGAACTACCTTTACTGCTTTATTATTAGTACAGTGTATGTAAATGCTTAGGTCTATGGTTAGATTTTATTAAACACACACACACACACACACACACACACACACACACACACACACACACAAATTGAAAGTTTGCTGATCTAAATGAGACTTAATCATCCCTCAAGCTTTATAGCTGTCAAAGTATCAAGTCTCACAAAAGGCAATTTTATCCAAAGTTATTTATAGCGCAGGCAGCAGAAACATCACAGTACCACACGGCAACAAGGGTCCTTTCTTGTTATTTATATGACTAAGCTGATTACATTTTAAAAGTTAAGTACTGTAAATAAAGGGCCAGATGGATTTGATCATTAAAACTTAATACACCACCTTATATGAATGAGGTTCTAATAGAAGATTAAGTGGCCCTTCTGAGCATTGATCTCAGTCCCTATGTGTGTTTACAGTCCAGAAGCCATTTCAAAGTTGGTAAAACACAGGCTCAAAGTAAATCAAGTGTTAAAAGCACTACACACCATATTTAAAGATCTGTATATATCCTTACTGTAATGCTGCTAACAAACAATACATACTGTAGATGCTTACTATTTGACTAAACTAAATGAAATCATACGCAGTATTACATGGGTTGGCTGTTCGTAAAAGGTAATGGATAAAAGTTCATGTTACACAGAGCTACACAGAATGAGCCCAACCTTTATAAGAATAGCCTCTGAGATAGGATTTCATTTATCTGCACAAGACCATGCCTGTAATACATTATAAGATGGGAAATGTAATCTCACACAGACATATCAAATACGGTTGGTTTTTATGGAATGGAAGAGGAACATAAGGCTTGGGAGAAAAAAAAAAACTCTTATTTATAGTTTCAAAACTGCAGAATGATTCTCAAAGCAATAAGCTGCCCTTACAAGCCACAGGAGCATTTCTGTGGGGGCCGTTTGAAACTACAGGATTTCTCTGCTACATATCGGCTTATCCGGATGGAATGGCTTGCTGATATTAATATTCCTACAAAATAACTTTACAAAACATAATTTGGAAAAACACAGCCACAACCAGAGGGGGAAACAGTTCATTATAAACACCAAATACAAAGTTCTGAAATCCTTCCTTGTTTAACTCAGTATCACATCAAAACGTAAGGCTTACAGCTGTGCAGAATATGCAAATTATTTCAGCTGACATGTGTGTTTCATGAGAGTACTATCTTATAACTTATAATATATGTAGAAGACTTTGAAGGAATCTAATAAAAGGCATTAAGTCTATTTTTGGTTGAAATGGAAGTTATCACTATATTGACATGTATGATTCCAGTGAAAATTTTCCAGTGAGAAAAGATGTGATGCTGTCTTCACTTAGACACTATTTTCTCACAGAGGAGTACAGAGGACTGATAGAGAGCTTTGTCATAGTGCAACAAAATCACCTGAAACTCAATATCAGCAAAACCAATGAGCTGGTGGTGGACTACCAGAGGAACAGGAGGCCCCCTGTCCTAGTTGCCATCCAGGGAGATGAAGTAAAGAGGGTCGACTTACAGTATACAAGTACTGTTGTGGGGTCCAAATCAATAAAAACTGGACTTGAGTCACAACACTATAGCCCTCTTTTTAGGAAGGGACAGAGCAGACGGTTCTTCCTGAGGAGACTCAGATCCTTCAGTGTGTAACAGGCTCCTGCAGATCTTCTATTAGGCTGTAGTAGCCAGTGCTCTGTTCTTCGCCGTGGTGTGCTGGGTTGGTGGCATCGATGCTTGGAGGTTAGCAGTCTCGCCAAGCTGTTAAGGCAGGCCAACTGGGTGATCAGGTTGGAACTGGACAGTGTGGAGGCAGTGGTGGAGAGTAGGACGAGGTACAAAATCAAAGCTATCTCGGATAGCCCTCCTGACCCTCTCTACAATGAGTTGTGACAGATTGGCAGTTTGTTGCAGAGAGAAACATGAAGCCTGGGAGTTGTTCCTCATCCAAGATGAGGGTTAGATAGAGGATGTTGCTTGCTGTACAGATTGGGAAGCCCCTTGAGGCAAATCTTTGATGTGATATAGGGATATATAATTAAATTGATTTGACTGTTCTGCTGTATGTCTATTAGTGTGTAAGTTTATTGAGAGAAACAAAAGACAGAGTCAAATTCCTTGTCGCCATGACAGTAGACAATGCTTCAAATATGGATGCTGCTGCAAAGAAGCTACAAATTCTGTGGATGCTTCACACACATCTTCAAAACAAACGATCTATACAATCACCACAGTTTCAAGATGGGCACCCAAAAGTATTGTCAAGAATTCAGTATCTGACCAAATGTATAATATGGTCACAATCTCCCCTATTGTCCTGAGTTATGGTCATAAATAATGGCCAGAAAAGTTGTTTTTTTTTTTGCAGAACATTACAATGTCACAGTAAAGTTAACCTTTGTCCTTTAGGACATAACATCACTTCATAATTTTATCTTATAAGACATTTGTGTAAAATGTTGTCATAATTATCGTATAATTTCTTGAGTTATGGGCCACAACGTATTTTGTGAGATCACAGTGAACTTGACCTTTGACCACTCAAATCTATGCAGTACATCCTTGAGTCTAAGTGGACGTTGTGCCAAATTTGAAGAAATTCCCTCAAGGCGTTCCTGAGATATCACATTCACGAGAGTGGGGCGGACGGTAGGACAATCTGAAAACATATGGCTGTCGCCAGTGTGGAGGCATAACAATACCACTAATAAGTGATCAAAATTATGTTATGTACAATATTTTGTAAATCCCAGTAAGATCAGTTATATTGTAACTCTCCTCCTCCTTCTCCCTCATGTCATCTTCCGTTGCTTCCTCCTTGCCACAGTCACAGCCTCTCCCTCCTTCATTATCTCATTTCACCAGCTTATTAGAGACTCCCACCTGTGTGAGTTGTCTTGGCCCATCTGTGTTCCCTCCACCTCAGCCTAGGAAACTGGCTTATAGCCACAACATGAGCCACCAGGAAATTAATTACATGCAGCAAGCAAGGGCAAGTCTGAAACGCCAGGCCTGCTGTTGGTAATGCTCATTTTATAACCAGAAAAAGCCCTGAAGTCACAGCCAGAGTAGTCACCTCAGCTACAGACAAGGTCAGCATTGTTAAGTCCTTATGCTAATGGCTCCTTCAAAAATATTCATTCAAAATAAGCCACACAAGAGCCAAATTGAGTCTTTCAAGAACGTTATTGGGTGAACACAAAGACAAATGATGCCTTGTAATAACATCCCGGAAAGAAAAGACCTTATGGGGGCACTTGTGTGGTTGAGAGGTTAAGGTGCATACCATGTAACCACGACGTTTCATGTTTCATTCCATCCAGGAACCTTTGTCACATGCCTTTTTTCCAAAAACTTAACACAA
The DNA here is from genome assembly GCF_008315115.2 of Sander lucioperca. Lineage (NCBI taxonomy): Eukaryota > Metazoa > Chordata > Actinopteri > Perciformes > Percidae > Sander > Sander lucioperca. The sequence continues at coordinate 7,243,815 of NC_050176.1, forward strand.
GTATTGCTGGATATGTTTCTAAATTCATATTATGCTGCTAGTACTACTACATTTTAATTACGTAAGTCAGCAAAGCTACATCCCCTTTTTAGCAAAACAAACACTTTAAAAACAATAACTAGCAACAATACAATAAACCTGCTTTCAACTATCATTCCCATCCTCCTAAAAGACACTGGGGAGAGAGTTAGCACCATATTGTCTACACTAAATGCAGCACCAAAACATGCATCATCATCATCATTACAACCTCTCCCTAACCCTGCACTACCCTTGTCTATTTCTCCCTTGGCCACTGCCTTTCTCTTCACACCTTCTCTCAATTCTGGTGGTTTACTTTCTGTGTCCTGGGATGAGCAGATGGTGGATCTGGCTGGCATAGGCACATCCACAGGAAGGCACGAACACCACAGCACTCCCCTCTCTCATCTCTCACTTCTCTCTCCCCATTCCCTGAATCCCTCCTTCTCACTCTGTCTCCGCTCACTCAGCACATCCACAGCACAACTTGTTCTCACCTCTCAACATGCAGGGGAGGCAACAATACAGGTCTAGAGTGTGGCCGGGCTCACGGGGTGTGGATAGAGTGCACAATCAAAGAACCAAGCATTTCATTCTGCCACTGTGAACTTATGACCTTATGTAAATAAAGTGCTGAGTTAATCAAAATGATTCACAAAATAACATACGTGTTATTATGTTATTATTATGTAGAGAGAGAGTGTTTTTGTCACAGTGACTTGCAGCCAACACAACGGCTTACTTATGTTCAGCTGAGAAACAAATCACAAGCTTTTCAAACTAATCTATGGACATGAAAGTGTGTGTGTGTGTGTGTGTGTGTGTGTGTGTGTGTGTGTGTGTGTGTGTGTGTGTGTGTGTGTGTCTAAGTCTTCACTGTGCTCCTCTACTCTGATTTTACCAGAGTGGCAGGCTTTTCTCTCACACACACTGAGTGGAGATTATAATAACAATAACAGCATAATGAGACATCTAGATTATGATTGTGTGAGTGCCAGTCTCTTTGCACCCTGAGGGATTTTCAATCATTACAATCATTACATTTTGTTCCTGTGAGGCATGACTGCTGAATTGCGTCCCAGGGAATTATTTGCTAACCAGCTCTTACATGCTAGTGCATTAAACCAACTAAAACTGAAGATGCATGGGCAGATTTATGAGACCGCAGTAAAGGGATATACTGGTTGAGATATACATTAAGTTAATAAGAATTTAAAAAACTGCCTACTTGAATTGCCTTAAAATGTATTCTGCTGCACTGAGTACTGTGGTGGAATGTAACCGACAAAAGTTGATTTTTTTTTAGAGATATATGGTTTTCACAGGACAGCAATGCTACAAACATATTATGTTCTCATAAAAAATGATGCATTGCTGTAGATTAAATGACCCAACAGTATATAAAGGACTTAAAATGAGCGCAACCTTCAACGACTACAGCAGTAAAATGCTACATACACACTAATGCAGCAGTAATATTAAACCAAAACTAGTAAGTACTTTTGATACTTTAAGTCAATTGTGCTGATAATACTTACATATTTTACTAAAGTAAGGGTTTTGAAAGCAGGACCTTTACTTGTAGTGGAATATATTTCACAGTGTGGTATTAGTACTTTTACTCAATTAAAGGATCTAAATACTTCTTCTACTATTGACTGTCCCAAAACACACCTTTCTGTCAGTGCCACTGGTAATGAGCTGGTATTCTTCTGGGTGGTAGCACACCGTCCGGAACAGTGTGTTGGCAATCACCATTTGAAGACTTGCAAACCGCCTACAGCAGGAAATGCAGAAGATGAAAAAAGGGAGGAGAGAGGAGGTTGACTATCACCAGTATAGAAGTGGTGTAGCATAACAACAATATAACATAAAACTTCTTTTAGGTAAAAAACAAACAAAAAACAGATGCACAACAAATTTAAAAACCGCTTAAATGTACCATGCAGTCACAAAGCAAATAGAACATGCACACACATGCACAACTTCCTCTGTGGACACAAAAAAAAAATAGTGTGTCTGGCTGGATAATCTAGATTCATTAAGGCTCTTGTCTGAGTAATATTCTTTTCAACATCAGCTTGTTAGTAATCATACAAAAAAGGAAATCCATGCTACTCTTGATGCATCCAGCCTGGAAAGCCTTAAATCCACACACTTAGTCATTGAAGGGGATAGACAGTGAAAAAACATGAACACCATCAGAGTTTTTAAAGGTTTTATTCTCTTCACAGAAGAAGCCCCACAGATTAAAGGCTTTAAAGCTTTCTTCATAAAGAATGCAGTGGATTTATTTTTGTATTTCTACTGTACCAGCCAGACACCAATGAACAGTTTAAGCACTCTTATCACAACTCAGACCTGAAGGCAGCACTCTATTTTCTGTCAGGTTCTCTCTGGTGGCTATGTACGTATATCATTAGCAATTATTTATACTATGTTTTGTACTGGATAATGTGATTAACTGATCCAGTAACACCTTTCCATTTGGTCTGCTCTGCTCTCAGTAAAATAGACCTAGTTGAGATTCAGGAAAAATCAAATTTAAGAGTCATCCACTTCTGGTTGTGGGGTAAAATTGAGAATGAGTTAATTACAATTTTGACTCAGTGTAGCGGCTTTGCATGACATTGAGTGCCATAAAATAATAATAGATACTGTTCCTCCGACCTTTGTGCCCATGAACGTTTACTTTTTGACATTGATACTACTGCTAGAAACATAGGGGTATTTTATGCACTAAATATACAAGAACAAAGAGGATACATGTGAGAGATGTATGTGTTGTTCTTGCCTGGTGCTCAGACAGAAGTGTTTGCATATGCAGATTGGCTACTCACACTAAGTCCCAGATGATGCAGGCACCATCAGAGCTGGCAGTGACACACTCTTTGTCGTCACTCTTGATTTTGATACAATTGATGGTGGCTTTGTGCTCTTTCATGGTCTCCAGCAGCCGATGGCCGTGTGGCTGCAGCTCCCAAACACGCACCTACAACAGGTGAACCCAAACTCCTTCAACCTCACAGGAGACCCTTTTTTACATCAGATATTATACTTAATCAAAATGCTTTCTCATCTTTGTTTCAGTTATTTGTCTTTACAAAAGATATTCAACAGTTTCCAATCTGTCAAACTGCAATAACACTGTATGCCACAGTGCTCAAACATATACAAGGATATGTATTTGCAGGTTGTGTACAGTGTGTACATTATAGTCTTGGCTCTGTATCATAGATGTAACATTTGCACTGTTTACTATTATTATTGTTGCTTTATTTTTCACATGCTGCCTTTTAAAATTGTTTCATTTTGTATATTTGTAGAATATATTGTAGATGTTACATTGTTTGGCATTCTGTGGACAGCAAAGAAAGAATTTCTTTGTACAGGGAAACATGTTTCCTTACTGTGCATATGACAATAAAACTTTGTAATTATAATGGATTAAATCATGTGACTATCTGCATTAAGCATCTTAACTTAAGTTCTCCTTAATAATTAACAGCTCCACATTTTCAAAAAAATAAACAATTACTTATTCAAATGTAAGACTTAATTTAGAATGTACATATTTCCATCCTTAAAACCATTCAATCAGATTAAGGAGGAATTCTACAATAAATAACAGAAATGCACAAACAGCTCCTTCAGAGAAGTCCAGACGCAGATGTGGCAGGAACGTGCCTGCAGACTGCAGACCGGGTAACAAAGTTAGCTAACTTACAAAAAACTAAGCCGCATAATCATTCCATTTTTAAGCATATGGCTTCTTAATTGACCCTTCGCTAAGCCCGCCCTCCTAAATTACTGTTGCTACGTCAAGCTTTCGTGCCTGGCACGTCCATTACAGTATGTAGGCACCGGTGTCAGACATTCCCAAGGAGATAATTAGTCATTTTTGGCGAACAGGTGAAATATTTGAGAGAGCAAGACAAAAGGGACTGCAGTATGCATTCGAGGGATATATCCACGACATAATATGCAACCGATGAGAGAATAATTTCATCAAAATTGAAGCTAAAGCCTATAGGTCATGCTATAATGTGAGCCACCTCATACGCTGACCATTCAAATGGGAAACACACAAATTGAGGAGCTCTGTTCATGCACAGCAGGGTAAGTGACATTTGAAAATAATCTAATTATAAATCAAACAGCTTATCCATAAATCTTGTGGAATAAACACAAGACATTAGCTTGAACACTTTGCAATGATAACATTCTCCTGCTTATATTTTTAGCGATTAACAAATGCTGAAATATATTTTAAAGTATGTCAGTGAGCCTCCGTCTTGCCTTTAATCATCTTAAGGATGGGTTAATAACAGATGTGTACCCACTTGATCGCTCTCTGGGACATGTTTTCATGCTAATCAAATGTGTTTGGAGCTTGAAACAAGCTAGCGCAGACTGCTGATTAGCTTACAACGCTAGTATTCGGGGCAGAAAGACAGTAGCTCCCAAGACGGCGGCCGCTTGTATACGAGAACGTGACTGTCTCTATAATCTATCTTTTTAATAAACTGTCTGTACACTTACAAAGTTCTCAATGCTTCGGTTAACATTTAGGGACCGTCATTATGCTACCGTTGAAGTGTGGTGATATTTTGAGCCTTTTTAGTGGTATAAATAGCGATTTGTTTTTACTTTCACTGTGCCCCGAATACTAGCGTTGTAAGCTAATCAGCGGTCCGCGCTAGCTTGAAAACATGTCCCAGAGAGCGACAGAGTGGGTACACATCTGTTATTTAACCCCTAGGTTCGTTTTGCGCCGGAATTGTCTTTATTTTACGTTCAAATATATGCATTATGAACAAAGAACAGTCATTATTTCCAAGCAATGCTGTGCTGAGTTAGCTAGCTAGCTAGCTAACATTAGCGTGTTCTTGCCTTGGAGCAAACATATGTGTTTTTGTTAATACTGTCGACATTTAGCTAGTTGTGAATGGGGCCTCCCACACTGCTTGATCCACGCCCGGCCTTTCTCCCCTTGGGTTTTAGGTTTCGGGAAGGGAAAAATTCCACCACCCCGTCCAAACTTTTAGGATACTGGGTATCGGATTTGCACAACGCTTCGGCGTACGGTGTTTCCCTCGCTCGAAAGCTTGACAGACCTCCCACGCCTAGTTACGGTTGCTAAGCCACGATTGGCCTGTGGTGGTTTTTGGGCGTGGCTTAGCGAAGGGTCAATTATATTATAATAAAAAAAATGTGTCCAGAAAATGGTGCGTTGTGCAACCAACTGTTGTTCATTTACTACACATGGTGTCCGCTAGCAAACAATTGCATCTTGGACATCTTGGAGGAACTAGTGCACACTGCAATTCTAAAATTTAACATTATGTGTTGCTTTGTGTTTTCATTTGATAACACTGGACATTACACAATTTTTTTCAACAATTCTATGTTTGAGGTTTATCACTGTTATATGTACTGACCTGCCCCTCCCCCCCTCCACTGACGATCCTCTTACAGTCCCTGGTGCCAGCGATGGCTGTCACACCCATTCTGTGTGCATTGTGAATGATGAGCATGAGCCGGCCACTTTCCGGCGCAAACACACGAATCTTACCATCATTCCATGCTAGAAGAGAGTGAAATCCATTTTTAACAGTCAGTTATCAAGAAGAATAATTTGATGAAGTGTGTGAAATAGTATCATTTTAGTGCAAGTACGTAACTTCAGAAAAAGTTTACTAATATAATTATGACTGATTTTTTTTGCAGTAATGAGCTCCAATGCAATCTTGCTTGCTGATATCTCTCTCTGATACCCACCACTGATGATGCTATGTCCGTCAACCATGAAGTCCAGGGAATTGCAGGTCATGTTGGGTACAGTGATGCGCAGCAGCTCTTTGGGCTTGTCTATGTGCCACAACCTGATGTCCTCCTCAGAGCAGGTTGCAAATAATTCCGACGTTCCACTAGTAGAAAAAAAAGATAGAAAAATGTGGAATTACAGCTCAGTGAATGTGGTTATAACCATCTGTTATAGAAGAAGAAGAAGAAGACAAAAGAAGACACACTTTATTAATCCCAGAGGGGAAATTACATTTTTTACACATTACACACACACAGGCCCAACTAACACACACATGCAAACAGGACCTATACACATGCATTAAATGGAGAGATGTCAGAGCGAGGGGGCTGCCCATGAACAGGCGCCTCAAGCATTTCAGGGTTCGGTGCCTTGCTTAAGGGTGCCTCGGCAGTGCCCAGGAGGTGAAAAGGCCCCTATCCAGCTACCAGTCCACAATCCGTACTTGGTCTGTACGGGGACTTGAACCGGCATTCCCAAGCCAAGTCCTCATGGACTGAGCTAATGTTGCCCCACAAATAGTGCTAATTGAGTTAAAGGCATATCACCTTACATTTAACCAGTACTGTTTTTCTAAACTTAAACCGACATGGATGAGGCAAGCATATGTCACCCTCTAGTGAGCACAATGGGGTACTGACTGTCAGACATTATGAGAGATAAATGTGGTTTAAAACATGACATAGCTATTCACAATAGAAGTTTAATCATCACTTGTACTTGTTGCACTATAGATGACACAGAGAATACAATTTTTCTTGTAAAATCTGTGCTTGTGGAAAAAACATAGAAAGATCCAGGGAGCAAACCTGGCATTACAATATGCCTGCCTACCTAAATCTAAGGCAGGCCAACACACCAAGTGAAGGTAAGCAACACTCTGTGGTGTGCTGTGTGCTTGCTTTTAAGCACCGCCTTAGTCTTTGTCAAGCTTAGGGAAGCACTGTTGTTTTTGTTGGACAAATGTGACAACAGATTGAAAATGTTGAATCAGATAACACATGCTTATACAACCTCAAATAGTCCAATACAGATCTGAACAGCCAGCTGGCCCAATACTGTTCAGATGTTGGTGTGTCTTGGTATTTGCTGGAAATTAACTGAATATTAATCTCCAAAATGTAGTCATAAACATAACTGATTTAAAAAAGTTTAAAAGTGCATCGGAAATACTTCTATCTTGTCACGCTCCAGAGCAAAGGGATTATTTTACAGCATGATGAAGTTTTATTTTCTCTGAATTTCTTGAAATTCAAAAGCTGTAAAAGACTTTGCTGTGTTGTTCTCTCTAGTGGAACGTTGACTCTTTCTCCCTGAATGGTCTGTGTGCCACTTACAAAGATATGGCTACGTCCTTGACAGCACTGTTGTGGCTGGTGGAAATGAGTTCAGATTTGAAGTTCTCATAACTTAAGCGGTACATCTGAGCAGCCTCCGTTCCAACAAAGAACTGCTGGCCCTCCCCTCTTATAGCGATGGAGGTCACCCCCTTTTCCAGCTGGACTTTCCTAATGTAGGAGAAGAGGGAAAAAGGAGCTGATAATGACCACTAAACACAGCTAAACTGTTTACATAATATACTGTAGGTACCCTAGATATGTATTCGAATGTACAAGATATAGAGAAAAAAGCTGTGAACCTTGCAAAACATGTATTATTACCAAATGTAAGATTCTTTTTAATAGTAATGATTCAAATGACACAGTTGTTGGACTCACTTAAGAGTTTTGAAGTTAGTCCTGGAACACAGAGTGAAGGTGCCAGATCCAGAGCCTACAAGCAGGTCCCCAGACTTCAGTATCCTTATGACATTGACACCCTGAACAGAAAAGCTATGAGCACTGAGATTTAAGTAGCTTGACTAGCTGAACCATGTCTAGAAAGACCTGGTGAGTTTTCTCAAATATTGCAGAGCTGCCTGAATTAGTTCCAGGAAGCATAAGCTAAATGCTTCCACACTTTAGAAGAGTCTGGATACTAGTAGTAAAGGAACATACAGTACTCACAAACAAGACAGATTTCAAGAATGACAAAGAAGTGCACAACAATCCATTAAAGAGATAAAAGAAATTACAGTCGCAGATCAAATAAAATACATGAGATGAGCCTTTGGATATATTTCAAAAGTAGCATTCCATCAGGAATACAGTCCAATCAGCTCTTTATGTGCAGCAGGATTCCTCAATGTGAGTGAGCAACAGCCGAAATTACTTTCACAGAGACAAATTAGGAATGTAAGCACTCCCGTTGCGCTGACCTACCAGGCTGTATTTTGCTTTAACTGGACCACAGTCACTCAGAAGCCCTGTCTTCAGGTTGATTTTCATTATGTCTCCACTGGTGGTGCCACAGAAAATGAATTTATCGTCCTCTGAGATCTGTGTTATATAAACAAGTCAACATGAGCAAAACTGTCAAATATTACTGTATCTGGTGTACATTTTTGGACAATTGAAATTTAAAAATCAGAGAGTAATGCCACACTAAAAGGCTAGCCATATTCATAGATTAACTGTATATCTCCCCCAAATGCATCTACTGTAACTGTGCCACCAATCATTTAGTGACTTTTGGCAATAGCCGTTTTGCAAAACTCAGATGGACCTCAAAATGGCAAACTAGTTAAATAAGCTGAGTAAACAAACTGATGTGAATAAAAGATTCTCATGGCGTCGTACCTCTATACATTTCACAATCCTTTTCAGCTTGCCTGTCTGACACTCGGTGGGCCTGATCTTCCTGTTGGGGAGGTCCAGCTCCCAGACACGCAATGTTCCGCTGCCCAAAAAAAGGACCAATGATATTAAAATTCTCAAATAAGATTGTTACTTACTAGTTGAACTAGGCTGACAATTGATTATTGATTGCAGAATGCCAAGAGAAACTATATACTCACCTCCCAGCAGAAACAAAGATATTGTCGTTTGTGTTAGAGTACTGCACAGTGAGGCAGTGACCAGCACTGTGCGCTGAAGCTGGGCTCCCACAGATGGCCTGCTTGGTCTCAATATCCCATACCACAATGCTGAAAAAACACAAAAAACACCCCATACACTAAACAAATAGAGAATATGTAAAGTTGAGTGGATTTACATACTACTAAGGGGTAGCTTCTCTATTACATTTTCAGTAAAAGAGACAATTTTCTTCTCTCTTCTTTTCACTGAAGAACTGATTTACAGGAAATGATTGTATTTATTAAGTGTTACAAACTGTGATAATGTGCCCAGAGAAGTGTCTCAATTTGCATAAAATGGCCACTGCAGTTAACACTGTTCTGAAAGTCACATGGCAAAATGCTGCACGCCTTACTGTGGAGATTGGTCATTAAATAAAAGAGTGCAGAGCTTATTATGAGATTTTTAAACTACTATCCTGGTTTTCAGCTGATCCGACTGTAAAAATAAGTCTATGAGCTGATCAGGGTGGTGCTGGCGCAGTGGATATGACACATGCCTTTGGTGTGGGAGATCTGGGTTCAATTCCCACTGTGATACATCAACCAATGTGTCCCTGAGCAAGACACTTAACCCCTAGACACTTAACCCCTAGTTGCTCCAGAGGCGTGCGACCTCTGATATAAATAGCAATTGTAAGTCGCTTTGGATAAAAGCATCAGCTAAATGACATATAATGTAATATAATTTTCCTTTTCCTCAATCCTGTGTGACACAATCTGGTTATTTCAGAGGGAGCACTACTCACACAGAATTGCACCACCCAAACTCGTTTACCTGCCATCATCCTGACCTCCAAGGGACACCAGGTACTTGTCGTTGGGAGAGAAGGCCAGTGCCTCTACCTTTGCCTTGTGGAGCAGCAGCTGGGCATAGATTGTTCGCTGTGCATAGTCCCAGATGATAACCATAGCCTAGGCAAATATTTAAAATATTACAAATGTTACATGTGAAAATTACACATTTGTTTTGCCATTCCGTAAATGGATTTAAGCCCAAATATTTCGAAAAAAAACAAAACAATGACTACTTCCTTATGTACCAAATAACACCAATAGGGAAAACAAAATTAAACAGGTAAGTGCTGGTGTTGAGGATTCAGTTGAGTTAACTTAAACTTAAACTTTAAATACAAGGTATAGCAACTACGTCCACCTGAAAGCCCATGAAGTTGACCTGTCCAGAGGCAATATATAATCCACTTTTGGACACTGAAATGCAGGATACATTGTTTGTGTGTCCATGCAGGAACTCCTGTTTGCCATCTTTGATTCTCTTTAGAATGACTGCGCATCCCAGAGGATAGATTAGATGCTCTCTGTCTGGATGGACTCTCAGGCCAGAAAACACATGCCCTGATAACACAAAATGTAGCATTAAATAAGATAGAACGAGTTTTAAGATAGAAAAGGACAAAGGTAAACTGTTTGTGATCATGATGGATGGTAGCTTATTTCAAAAGGTAACGAGGTAGATGAGCAGACAGCAATGAGAATGCGCAACATTTCCCAGATTAACAGGTTACGTTAATCCAACCAAGTAGCTGCACCGTCTTTCTATAGTTTAAAATAGTTAGCTAGTTAGCAAAGCACTTTATCTTGCCACCTCCTTATTTGACCATTTTAAAACTTAACGTTAGCTTTGACAGTTAAGATATTTCAAAACCTAGCTAGTAGTGTAAACCTACAACTATAATGTTACACTAATTAAAAAGAAAATTCCAGGTGTTTCATGCGCGCAAATTAGCGTGTTAACTAGCTGTAACGTTATTCCTTGAAGTTTGATTTGTGTTAACGATAGGTTAGCTAGCTAACGTTAGGTTATACCGTTTGCAGGACAACTTACCGTTGAACCCAATAACAGCCTCCAGTTCAAGTTGAGGCACTCCCTGTGTTTCAAGAGCCATGGCTGAAAACTTTATATAGCTATATGTCTTCTGTAAAAGGGTTGAGATAGGCCTACTTTTATCAAGAAATGTAAATATTGCTAGAAAAACTAACGCTACCGTAGTTGTCCCGAGCAGGCCTGATAGTTCAACTAACGTTACACCAAACAAACGTTACTTAGCAACAGCTGGGGTTCTATTAGCCACTGTGATTGGTCGGTGTTTCTATGGGTGAAACCACCATGCCTATTGGTGAAACATCCTCGCTGCCATACTTCAGGTGCTCTTGGAAATGTTAACGTTATTTCTTCAAAGTAGTGCACATACAAACTTAAAGACAAATAGTTGTACCACTGGGAAATATAATAGCATAATAACAATAAGAGCAATAACAACTATTGTGTCTAAGACACATTTTTAATTCTTCTAATTTCTTTGCTATTGGTAGAGATGGATCTACTATTTAATCTGAGACCTGACATAAAAAACTTACAGGCAACTATGGTTTTACAAGTAGGCAACATTCAGCAGAATTGTTTGGACACAAAAACAGACGTCATACACAATAATAAAAAAAAAAAATGCTCTAATTGAATTGCTGTTATATGAAGCTGTTTATTGATTACTATATTTTCTATAAAATAGCTTAGGGAGACTTATGTAGCTCAAGGTTCAATTCACATCTTTGTGAGCACAACTAAAAATACATTTGAGCACATCAATTGAATATGTATTTAAGAATGTAGTGGGCCCATTGTGTTGTTAATATGCAGTGAACTACAGCACAATGTAGTTATCAGACAGTAAGCAACCATGTATGTAGATAGCATCACAAAGAAAATCAATGTATTACATAACTACACAATATATATGTGATACATATTAAAGGTGCAACATGTAATACTGACGTTATATCTTCACTTTTATTTTACACAGCTCATACCAGAGGGAAACTGCTACTGCACTTCTGTAAAGGTTTAATTATAACAATAAAAAATAATATGATATACAGAGTACACAAATTGTTTTATTTTTGGCATTTGTTATTTAAATTTTGAACAAACTTAAAAAAGAAAGTACAAGTTAAGAAAATCAGTGAGCTACTGGTGTGGACTGAACCATGCACAAATCTTGTGTTGGTTAATGTTTGTGTGCCTTCTATCGTTCTGTTAGTGAGGTAGCAGATTAAGTTCATCACTATTAGATATTTTGTCAGATTTAGTCAAGACTTAAGTCTGACATCTCCATTATTCATACAGTTGCAGAGACTTGGTCAATATTGTATCTAATATCAGTTTGGTTGCATGTCAAATAAGAGTTTCAGGCTTCTGGCAGGGTAACTTTTCTTTGGTTGTGACACATCTTTTGGTTAATAACAAACAGGAATTTATTCCATGATATGAGATATTCTTCCACACTATCTGAAGGCTAGTCCAAATTTATGATAAAGTAAATTGTGCTTCCCCAGATACAGCAGTGTACCTTAATAGCCACATATATCGCTACCCAATTAACAGAACACAACTTAGATCAATAAAAATATTGAGATAAAAAAGTTAATCTGGAGGCCTGTACTGAGAATGTCTAACTGATATTGTGTGGACAAATAAAAAAAATCAAGCAGCAAGGTGAATCGTCACAAAGCTTCAAAACGTTTCTCTCGACACACTAAAAAATGACTACAAATGAGTTAATTTTAGCTTGACTGTGGCTCCAAGAAGATAGCTTGAAGATGAAATGTCCTTCGATAAGGATTTCCCTTGTTTTCAACTGCTAGGATTCTCAGAGGGTCCTTCAAAACCTAATATGTCTTTGGATGTGTCCATAGACATCTGTCTGTGTGTGTGTGTCCTCCGGTGTCTGCTAAGAGAATGGCTCCATGAAAACCTGCGACCACAGGTGAGGCACAGATAGGGTCTTTCTCCTGTGTGTGTCCGCTGATGTTTTGTCAGTGACTTGTACCGTGTGAAGGTTGCCCCGCACTCGTTGCAAATATATTTCTCTGACTTAATATGAACGTTTTGTTCATGTTCTTTCATGTTGCCCAGCTGTGAGAAGCCTTTACCACACACGGGGCAAAGATGTGGTTTCTCTCCTGAGTGGGTCAACCCATGAATATTCAAATCCTGACGAGAATAAAACCCTTTTGCGCAGATAATGCATTTGTATGGTCTTTCCCCTGTGTGGCTTCTCATGTGTCTTTTAAGCCCTTCTGAGCGGGAGAAGCAGCTCTCACACAGGGTGCATCTGAAAGGTTTCTCTCCCGTGTGGGAGCGGAAGTGCCGACGGAGTTCTGAGGCCTTGAAGAAACACATCCCACAGTCCGCGCAGCAGTGAGGTTTTTCTGGCTGCTCCTCGTGCGTCTTTTCGTGTGCTTTGCAGTGACCGGACTCAGAGAATCCTTTTCCACAGACCGAGCAGGTGAAAGGCTTTTCCCCGGTGTGCATTCGCTTGTGCCGGACAAGTTTGTTAAGTTTACTGAATGTCTTCATGCAGTATGAACACTGATGAGGCACCTTTGGTTTCTTTGAGTGGGTGCGCTTGTGTCTCTCTAACTTTGAAGGCCTGTTGAACACTTTCCCACAGTCAGGACAGGGGTGCTTGTTTGTCCTATTGTGGCAATTCTGGTGTCGGATCAGCTTCTCTTGTTGTGTGAAACTCTTATCACAATGCTGACACTGATAAAGAGTTTTAGGCTTCCTCGTGTGTACAGGTTTATGCCTCTCTAGCTTTGATGGTCTGTCGAATACCTTGCCACAGATGGAGCAAGGGTAACACTTGTCTGATATGTTGCCCTCTGGCTGGTTGGAGTTCTCGGGCTCAGTGGCGGTTGAAGCATCATTGGAATCTGATTCTGAGATTACCTTCTCAGCGACTTCTCGGGGACCTGAGGAACAATTACATCAAAGAATATCCTCTGATTGAATAAAATCTCAGCAGACTACAATGACTACCTTTTATCGGTGGTTATTACTCGGCTTGGTTGAATACGACGGCATTCTGTGGTCTGCTAATTCTTTATAACAGACAGTTGCAAAGTATGGTCCGAAGAATCGCGACAACACAAAGCCGTTTTAGAACATCGCAGGGAAAAGTTGCAGCGGTCTAAACCGGCCCGACTCAAGCCAGCTGATGGTTTCGCTGCGACTCAGCTTGTCGAGTCGCAGAGGCTGGTTTTAGAACGTAGGGGCGTCATCTCTTTCAACAGCCGATAGAGAAGTCAGCTGGTAAAGTCAGCTATAAACTATAGAAATAAAATGAGCCATAATCCATTTTGTTTTTATGTTACAAACAGCTGGTCGAAATGGCAGAGTTTTAGACGGAGCCTCAACGACCGCCCGAAAGCACGGTAACGTTATATGGTCAAGCAGAGAAGGCTTTAAAGACATGAGTAAGCATACACTCCTGGGGTGGGAGGGCTGGGTAACTGAAGAAAGGGATCCTGAGAGGAGTTAAAGGGAGGGGGTGGTAAGCTATGTTGGATTTTTTTTTTATATATATATATTTATAATTTGTATAATGTCTGTCACTGTTTCTGTTACTATTTGTATGATGTCTGTTACTGTTTTTTGTTGTTATGATTATTCTTAAAGAAACTAATGCCATGCAAACTCCTTTGTTGAATGAAAATGTTTCACAATAAACATATTTGAAACGTTATATGGTCAAGCGAGATAGAGAGCGACTGAAGAGAGGGAGCGCCTAGCGGCGTTAGAACAAAGCCGTGAATCAGAGAAACAAAACGTGTTTTCGCCGATTCATCACTAAAAATGCAACTGTAGCAAGCATCTCAATATCACGTATATAATATGTATAACGTTATCCACATTTATATTTATACGAAACAAATGATTTATCCAGCCATAAAAAAGCCTACAAGCCGGAATTTAGAACGGAAGTACAACGAGGCGTTGTCATGGAGACGATACACCGCCTCGTCTCGTCGCATTGGTGTGAACTGGCAGGTTTTACAACGCTGCAAGAAGTTGCAAGTTTCAACTCGTTTTGTCGCAAATCTTTGGTCTGAACTGGGCTTAACAGACCGTTGCCATGCATAGCAGAGCGTTGCCATTTGCCCTTTCTGATCACTCTGGACAAATCTACAGAGTTTACGTTAATAATAATAATAATAATAATAATAATAATAATAATAATAATAATAATAATAAATTGAATGTATATAGCGCTTTTCATAAACTCAAAGTCGCAGGGCTGGGTATCGTTCAAAAAATGTCGATACCGGTACTGATACCAATACCATTACTTTGATACCAGTTCCTAAACGATACTTTTTTCAAAACCAATTTTACTTAACAAAAATAAATTACAAGATTACACATTAAGACACAAATTCCTTTCGTTATTTTTTAGCTCCTACTACATGAGCCCAGTCTCTGTGCGTAACAGAGTTTTTCCTGCGTGTCTCTACAATGTGTAACAGCCAATCACAAACATTATTAGATCTTGGTAGAAGCATGCTGCATGCTAATTGGCACTGATGAGATTTACTCCTTATATATTAGGTATTGAAATTGGGTATAAAATCTAGTACTGAGCATCAGTTGTGTAACAGATAACTGTTTTTGTAACTTGAGTGATGACCAAAAAAAAAACAATGAAAATACATAGACGCATTAGCACTTACTTTCCTCTGAAGATGCTGTTTTAGGGACAGATGCAGTGTCTGGGCCCATGACTGCAGCCTATTTACATAAAAAGACACAATTACATCAGTATTGTAGAGCGGTGATTAATAATACATAATATAGCCTGACCGACACTGGAGTTTTGAAGCTGAAACTGGTTTTGGAGTTTAAAAAATGTGATAATGATTAGAGCTGCAACGATTAATCGATTAGTTGTCAATTTTTAAATTAATCGCCAACTATTTTGATAATCGATTAGTCGGTTTGAGTAATTTTTTTAAAGACAAAAGTAAAAATTCTTTGATTCCAGCTTGTTAAATGTGAATATTTTCTAGTTTCTTCTCTCCTCTGTGACAGTAAACTGAATATCTTTGAGTTGTGGACAAAACAAGACATTTGAGGACATCATCTTGGGCGTTTGGGGAACACTGATCCACATTTTTCACCATTTTCTGACATTTTATAGACCAAACAACTAATCGATTAATCGAGAAAATAATCAACAGATTAATCGACTATGAAAATAATCATTAGTTGCAGCCCTAATAATGATATACTGGCCAATAGCAATTCTTTTTCTACCATAAACAAACAATCTTGACATGGATCCCTTAGATTTATTTTTTATTTTATTGTGACACACACTGAGCAAGACATTTTACTAAACTCAGCCATGTCAAATTTTATTTTTCACAGATCACACATTTATGTCCAAGGACCCAAAGTACTGGTGTCATGATGTAACTGTGTACAATGCATGACAATGATGAAAGCAAGAGAAACCAAATGTTTAAGACTATTTTAACAAGGTAATGTTACACCACAGCATGTTTTGTATGGCCGGGTTCAATTATTTAGGTCAAGTAGTGAGATTCTAATTATTATTATTATGATTCATACATAGCTTTGCGTTCCAGAATATAAGACTATCATATTCTTACTGCAAGCTGACATCCAGAAATGCGGTGTGCTGGATAATGAGGACACCACAGAGGAGCATATGAAGCACTATCCAGCTGTTCTCTCATGCTCTCAGCCAGCCAGACGTTTTCTGTTTTACATGTTTTATTTATGTTATTATGTTTTATTTATTTAGCTACAGTATGGCGTGTTAATGATATATTTCCCGGAGATTTAACCAGGTATGAAGAGATGCAAAAGTATTCCTCTGACCTTCTTACCAGATACCCAGCATGTCTGAAGCAGGGTTAAGCAATAACAAAGGCCAATTGTTTGGTATTTGTATAGCACCTTCGCCTGTTGAGATGGATAGGGTTACTATTTATGTGATCCACCAAACAGCTAATGTTATTTAGCTTAGCTATTTAAAATGATTACTTTTAAGCTGCACCAAGCTACACATTAGCAACGTGTTAACGTACTCATTTGAGTAACGAAAGAGGAGAATGGAGGGAATCACGAAAAAATGCTAGCTAAACGATGAAAATGTAATAGGAGATACTTGAGCTAGCAAACAGAAGGAACCTCAATTTGGACCGTAGACAGTGCTGATTCAGAAACACCATATGTTCTTATGTGTTTAACATCTGTAACTAGGCAGGGTAACTACGCAATGTTTTGAATTGAGCATGACACCGTGTCATGACAAAGAAACCCCAACCTTTGCATGGTTAACGCAAACTAAGTCATAACAATTTGAGGGCGGATATTTGTTTAATCTGGTACACCCATGCACACAAAAAGAGCAGGTAGCGTTAGCTAATTTAGCTGAAGCTAACGTTGTTGTCGCGTGAGCTAGCATAACAAAGGCGAATAAGATTACGCAAGGCGTATAATATTGAGTCCCACCTCTCTAATGATCCTTTTAACCGAAGGTTGTCACATCTTTTGTCCGCAACGTTTTACATTTAACCCACTTCACATGTAAAGATAGCTAGTCGCTGCAGCTTGCTAAACAAACTGTAGCATTGTGGAGTTGATGCCCGTTCCCTTGAACGATACCTTCAAATACCCCACGTAAGTTTGGAAGTTAACGTTCAATAGGTGTTATTGATTACTATTTCATTTTACTATTCATGCGCCACGTAATATTACCTGCTTTGTGCTGTGTTATTGGAAAGATGAGAACATAGTACGCATTATGTACAGCGTAATTGTTTTATTCAAATGTATCTAGAAAATTAAGCCTATCCTAACGTTAACGTCTCACTGACTTTACAACTGAGACCGGACCAACTGGTATTTTTTGTTGTTGTTCTTTTCTTTAATCCGCACTAACGTTATATATTTTTGTTTGTTATCACAAAACGATCTTTTTACAGTCACTGGATGTGCCCCTTACCACTTATAATAGTTCCAACAGCACTAGAACGCAGCAAATGTCTCATAAATCTAAGACCCAAAATGGGTCGCTCATTTATTTTTGGTAGGTAGGATCAGGACCCCATCATCCACCAAGCCTAGTCTATGAGGTGGCACCTACTGTATGGCCTACTGTACAATATGTTTACAAGATTAAGTGTGTTTCAAGATAAACTGCGAAATAATAAGAAAAAAACATGTAGAACTAGGCAGACATCCAAGAAGGGTACCAACAGATTGTCTAACACAGCAAAAGGTTAGGTTGAAAATCACAAGTAACTGCAGGCCATTCACTAGCCTACCTGTGTGTGTATGTGTGTGTGTGTGTGTGTGTGTGTGTGTGTGTGTGTGTGTGTGTGTGTGTGTGTTTCCTGCATACATCATGTTCTTTCTGTGCTATTCTTCTCTTTGTCCGAAAGGTCAGAAAGTATGTGCTCATTTGTAATAATAAAGAAATCTTTTGTTTGTGACATAGCCTATTCCAGAGATACAGAATATAGAAATTAAAACTATAGTGAAAGGTGTCAGTTATGTAATGTTGGTGATATGATGTCAATATGACTGTCAACAGATCATTTTCACTGTCTACTTTTGCTGAGAACCACTCACAACAAAGGCATTTGCCGATCCCCAGAGTGGTATGTTGCTTGTGTTCCAATGGCAAATTGAGTTTCCTAACGAAGGTGCTGGTAGGCCACTGCCAGTGACAAACAGTAAATTAAATTTCATTTATCCTTGCCGATGTACCCACATTAATATTAGAGCTAGCCTTAGCTAAAACGGCTGTTGTTAGTTGAGCTTATGCCCCATATAGCCTGTGTTTTATGCCACAAACTAGCCTGGGTAAACCCTGACGAACTTCCGGCAAATTTGAGATTTGCTCAGTTACAACTGAGAAGGGTCTGGTGTCCACCAGGCTAGCCACAAACCTTTACATATTCAAAATAGCCTATTTATGGTGAATATTAAATAATATGCCATACATACTGGTTAATGTTCCGCAACATAGAGTTTTATATATGAGATGTAGGCTAGTGTGTGATCACGTTCTACTATTAAATGTGCCAAAAATAATAAGTAGTTTTAGTTTGCGCCAAAGTTGTTGGTTCTAAATCTTTTTTATGGATTAATCAGACTGGCTACGGTGGCTAATGTTATAGCCATTTTAGCAAAGATACTCTATGTTAGCTAAGGCAAACTCTAATATTACTTTCCTGCCATTTCAAAGGCATCACACATAACTTACTGTGGCAACAGAACAGAGGAGAAAAACTTATTCATTTCTTTATTTGGTCAGTTGGCTCAAAATTTCTGTTATTGATTTGTCAGACTAAGGCTACAGTGGCTAGGATAATATATATAATAATAACTTTATTCAGGACACAAATGGAAGGTCCATAGTACATTAAAAATGACAATATTTACAAACATATAGCAATAAATATACAGTACAATTCATATAAATTAATAAAAGGTCAACAACCTTCACCTGTAATATACAAACAGGAGCACCAATGTCTGCACAGTCTAGATGCATACCTGACAGAGCTAAAATCAATGTGGGCTGAAGCTTGTATAATTCTGTTTTCTGAGACAGACATTCTACACATGTATCGATAAATAAGGTTTCTTATTAAGGTAGAACAGGTAGGCACACCACCACTAACAAACATTTGACTAGCACTACACCATCTTGGTTGTTTTAGAAGCAGTCACATACCATCATTATACACTACATTCAGTCACAAGTGGGCAGTATATAGGAGGGTTACAGAATGCTTTGAATAAAGCTACCTTAACATTAGCAGAACACATGCCAAATTTACGTACAAGCACATTAGCCTGAGCATACATCTTGTGATACTATCTGTTGATGTCGTTATCATCTGATAAATCATTAACAATATGATGGCCAAGATATTTAATATCATCACACACTTTAAGGGCATTACCAGATAAAAAGAAATCAGGAAATACTAATTTCCTGTCTTCTTTACTTCTAACAATCATAATATTGCTCTTATTTGCATTATATTTGATAGCGAAATCCACACCATACTGAGAACAAACCATCAAAAGTTGTTGTAACCCAGCACTATGATGATTACCAAATCATCTGCATACATAAGGTGATTAAACAGCATAAGGTGATAACAAAGGCTAGCTCCATGGATCGGCATATGCCACTGTTGTGAGCGGCATAAGCCGCCAGGGGATCGGTTTATGCCATTGTACTGATTTGCATAGAAAGGTGAAGTCCTTCCCCTTCTGGTGGACCACCATGGGACCTTATTTTGGAAAAAAATATGTACGGTAGTAAATGGCGAGAGACAAATAATTATTTGATCACGTTAGAATTGGGAGATGAATTACACATATGATGTTTGTCAATTTAAAAGATAATTTTGCATGTCAAAAAAGTCTCATTTTGTAATAAAACTGTTGAAGTATAAGACTTTAATTCACGTTAAAATGTAACCGGGATGTAACATTGCTCACATGAGCAACAGGTCTTGCTCGTTCTTTTGCTTACTAGCTTAAAAATGACACTGGATGAAACACATCAGGTAAGATAACGTTACGTTGGGTTGTGGAACATAGCTAAGCTAGCTATCTAGCGAGAAAGCCGAGCAGCAAGCAAGGTAACGTATTGTGCAAGACGAGATATGTAGTTCACTGAGGAGTTTAACACGAAACTAAGTGGTACTACGACAAACTGTGACTTTCTTCACTTGCTAAATTATCTTTTAAACTGATAAACATCATGTGTAATTAATGGCTGAATTCACATGGGATCAAAACATTGTTTTATTATTATTTGTCTCTCGCCGTTCACTACCATACATACTTTTTTATGAAATAAGGACTTTGCCTCTCTGCATCACTCCAGAGATCAGCTTATGTCGCTGTACCGCTAGTGGCATACCATCAGTGGACAGCGCACACATGCTGCCCAGGTAGGCGGTGTGGCCCGGCCTCTCCCGCACCAACAGCTCATCATTCAGATGCAGAGATTGACAATGTTTTTTGGGCGAAATAATTATCGATGTCCAGACCTTGATGACCTCATAGCTGGCTTTGGCCATGGTATACCCTACGAATAGATGATAACGGCCTTTTGAACCTACTAGTAGGTGTGGCAGACCCCTTCTGATCCATATCTATGAGGCTGATAACTACTGCACCCTTTCAATGGAGTGATAACATTCGCCCTTCCATGATAAGATGCATAGGGTTTGTTTTGTGTGTGGATATTTTCCCTATGCTTTTAGAGAACTTTCCTGATATAGGAACCCTTGTTTATGTGGGCTTGTAAAGTCCAGTAAGACAATGTATGTGATATAAATCGCTATACAAATAAACTTGGCATGACATGTAGACAACAATTCAAGTAAAATCTCACTCATGTGCATTTCACAAAATAAATATTTGAAATTTACATATAAATCAAGCCCAATGAAATAGCATCATGAACCTCTGCTTCAGTGTTTACCAAAAGATTCAAAGTTACAATGCTGCAAAGGAAATAGAGTTCTGGATGCCCCACACCTCCAGGGCCTGGATCTTGAAATGTCCCTTGTAGAGTGGGATGCTCTTGAATGTGTCACAAGGCTCCGAGTATCCCCCCTCTAGGTCTTCCTGTAGGCAGAGTGCGTGACCTCCATCCCCACCTAAGAGAGGATACATACATCAGCACTACATACACACTGTTCACTGTTGACATTTTGCTAAAGACCTAACAATATGTTCAACTGGCATACCGATTATGAGCTGACTGTCACTGCCTGCTATGAACATGGAGGCTTCAGGTTCCTTGGGTCTCTTTGGCTCTTTGGCAGTCATGGGTTCCTCTGATGGGGCAGTGAAGGGGACCGTCAGGTAGCTGGGGTCCTGGGGGATTCCAGTAGGACAGGTCAGAATTGTGGTGGTGGTGTTCAGGGAGCAGTCACAGCTGCTGTCTTGAACTTGCTGAGGGGAAGCTCTTCTGGTCATTATGTTGACCATGGCCTGCTGGTAGCGCTCCATGCTGGGACGAAGCTGAAAGAGTAAGCATGTTTCTTGTTTGACGAACGATAATAAACGTTGTCTATATGAAGTTGACACAAAATCCGACTTGAAGCATGTTACAGAAAACCTTATATGACATGTCAGAGATGAATTCTATAAGGAGAAAGGAATGTGTCTCACCATGAAAACAAAACATTCCCCAGTTCCAAAATATGTAAGTCCCTCAGACTCATGCTTTCTTCTTTCTATCACATCTGTTGACAGAAAGGCACCAAAGACCTGAGAAATGAGAAATACTAATATTTCAGTATAATACAACATGTATTCCATAAACTAATTATTTTCATTATTGGCATCAAGACATGGGGTTAAATAAAAAAAGAAAAGCATATGCAGCAAAATTATCCAATGTATCCCAATATTCATTATGTGTTCTAATATTACCTCTTCATCCACAGTTTTGATCATCAAGACCGCTGGTTCGTGTCCCTCCACATGTGAATATAATCTATATAAGAGAAAAAAAACATGTGATGTTTTATAATATCCCATAAACTGCCATATATGCAACCAGGCAGTGTCACTGATGACTAAACATAGCCCGTAAATGAATATACTACAATACCTACCTGCACTGTTTATTAATAGAACATTTTGTATCTTATTAAAAGGAGCTGGAAGGGTCAAAAGCAAAACATGATCACAACTTTAACTATTAAAATATCTTTCCAAGTCGTCTTTCCATAGCACCCTACTTTATATTTCAGAAATAATTACTTTCCATATGGAGCAATGCTTTTTTTAACCATATGTTACAAAATAAAAGACAATTAAACACTCAGTTAGGAACTAGTTGGTCATTTTCTACCGTTCTTCTTAAACCGTAAGGGTTCAAAAATAGCACCATTTACCAGCCAAATACTAGTAAAATAAGTGTCTGGTAGACTTGCTTCATTCACCAGCACAAACAACAATGGCGAGCTATTGAGTGGCTGGAAAGTTTGAACATTCACTAGCCATTTGGCTGATGGACGAAAAAGTTCATTTTGAACCCTGTAAACAGTGTTTGCCACCACTGAAATGTGAGTCACTTGACTTTCGCATGCAAAGCAAACATGTTGATAGTGAAAACACACCCCTTTCTGTTATGTGAGTAGGCCTGGGATTCTTTTTTTCACTGCTGGCACATGGTGTTCAGCAGTTATTGATCGATAATGACCTCGCTTTAACAGACAGAAAGATATGAAGGCTTTTAAATACAAATATGAAAGATCCACTTCTAGTCATAATTCATGCCTGTGAAGCCACACCTCATTAGTTCTCGCAGTTTCTCAATGGTGTTCAAGTATTGAACAAAGGTAACTTACGAAGCAAGGCTTCTTCCGTGTTCAGCTGTATTAAACAGCCTAATGGGGCTAAAAAGGGCAAAGCGCTCAGGTATCCAGGCCCAGACGACTCTCATCTCAGTCCCTGTCACAACACTGGAGGTGAAGTTGGTAAAGTCCACCGTCTCAACCGACTGCCTTTAGGAACATAAAAATAGCTATGATAAGAATACGAATAAGGTAATAATAAGACAAATGTGAGCATTGATTTCAGTCCTTTACAAAACATAATGAATTATAAGCATTTATAAACAGATTATTTTTATTTTATTTCTAGGTTTCTTACAAATATGCCTTTCACTGGCTGTTCTGTATCAATGTCTGCATTAACTTACCTCTTCTGGTGTGTGCTGACACCTTTTTGCATAAGGGAGTCCTTATTGGCATTGAACAGGAGGTTGAGCTCTCGCCGTGTGGCAATCGGAATCATGAAGGCCCTCTCCAGAAGGTTCTCAGCGGTACAGTGGCGAGCTACACTCTGCACAAACCTTTTCATATCGGTTCTGAAGTCCTCCACGTCTGCCACTCGAGATGACACAGATACTTTGTAGAGGCTGAGCAAAGCCAAAGCCACCCTATACAAAAAATGATCGTGAAATCATTTCCGAAGTAATAGTTATGTTATTAGGTGGTTTAAGGATTTTGTTTAGATGTGAAGATGCAGCAGCAACAAACCTGTAGAGGACCTTGTAGCCCTCCAATATGTAGACATCCAGCACTCTGATAGCATATGTGAACGGAAGGTCAGCGAATATCCACATGATCCAGTCAGAGTAAAACTCAAAGAGGTTCTGGTGAGAGCTGGCAATCAGTTTACGAATGCCTCGGCAACACCTATTAGCAAGGTCTCCAAAGGTCATGCAGGAAGCCCGGTAGGTGAGAAAGGTCTGGTCGATGTAACGCTTGTTGGGGTCCTTGTAGCAGATAAGTCGGCACACACTGTAGAAACACTCAGCTTCATCCTCACTAAAGTGGAGGATGAGGGAGACCAATGCAGGCAGGATGGGGCAGAAGTTCATTTCTGGGAAGCATTTGCCAAGGCAAAGGAGGATCTTTTTAACGGAGTTCAGGCCTGCTTTGTTGAGACAGTATCTGCATAAGAGAAGAACAAGCAACAATACACCTTTTAAAGCTCCACTTGGTGAGACTTTTATGTAAAAGTACAACATGTACAGCCAGGGCTGTGTATTAACACCAGATTTGTTTTCAGCGCACACAGAAAATAGAAAGCTAGGTGACCGTGAGGAGATATTGACTGCATTTGACAAAAACTGTATTGGCTTAACATCACTTACTGCACCTTTAAAGCATTGCTGTTGCATTTTGTTCATCGGATTTTTAATCATCAATCCTCACTAATTACTTCTGACCACTATCTCAATATTAAATTAATCAAATAAATGCTTAAAAAAGATGAGGGCTTTTCTGGTTTGTTCTTTTGCTAGTTTAAGGTTCATATAGGTCTATAACATGTTTTTTTAGGTAATAACTATATATATATATATATATATTATCCCACAGAAGTACCTGGGTATTTCTCCTGCCTCCATGTACTCTGGGACTGGATGGGTGCTAATTTTCTGTTCTCCAAAGATCTTCTTGGCTAGTTCATTATGGACATCTCTGTCTGGAGTGACGGACCTATTCAGATACAAAATCAATGCATATTCAGATCATTTGCCTAGGTGGATTTCAATTACAAACTCATTTTACAAAAGTGGTACAAATGCATAATATGCTTGTAATAATGAACTTGTACACATAAAATTTAATGTGACAATCGTAACTGCATAATATGCTTGTAATAACGAACTTGTACACATAAAATTTAATGTGACAATTGTTACCTGGAATTGATGCTGTGGATGATGTGATAGTATGCTTTGGCCCTTAGTGTATGGGGCATGGCCCAGAATCCCTCTCGGCCCATAGTTTTCAGCTGCTGGTGATCACTCTGCAGGATCTGCTGGTATCTTTTTGCAGCTTCAGGGTCAATCTTCTCCCAGTCTACAAACTGGCCATACTTCATCCCCGAGCTGGAGCAAATTTCCCAGTTGTCCGACTCAGAGATGGTCATCATGGACACTGACTTGAGATTGCCTTTACTGCCTGAGCAAAGTATGCATACATACATATCATTTTTTATTTTCCTAAACAATGTGAATAGACCTTTGGAGTAGAATACATGCTATTATAAAAAAACATAATTTCAATACCATTAGGCTCTCTTGTTGATGAGTGCTTGTTTGGTTTAGACTTGCACTTCTTAGAGGTGATTCGAACACCAGCCACATTCCCTTCTTTCTTTTCCTTTTTGTTCCCTTGATACTGGTGTAGGGAGCTCGCCCTCTGCCTCAATGGACTGGACCTTGTAAAGTTCTCCACGTCAAAATCGAGGTCAAGCTCTGACGTCTCAATACTGTAAAAGGACCTGGGGAGCAGTTGATTTAGGAATAATTATGTAGCCTAATAATTATGCCTCTTTTTAGTCTTTTTTGTGTTGGGCATGGTCTGTCTTTTATCCAATTTTGCTACAACATTAAAACACAAATCCACATAACTATAATAACCATGCCTGCCTGTCTGATCAGCAAAATAATTTGGATTAAAAAAACAGCACATGCAAGTTGAACGTGAAAAATACCTGGAGCGAGGTCTTAGAAAGGTTTCCTCTGTCTGTGTCTGCACGCCATAGTTCTTACTGTCCTCTAGACTGTAATAGGAGTAAGACCTTGGCCTGCTTCTGCCTCCTGCCATAGAGCCCATGTCTTGGTCTGTTGATGTGCGCATCAAGACTGAATTCATGTTTCCGCAATCAGAGAACTCCAGCATTCTTGAAAAATCTAGCATCTCAAGTCTTATTCTTCCAAGAAATGCAAGCTGAAAGTTTATGTGTCTCCTGTTACTAGCTACACGTTCTGAGGGTCAAGGCTTTATATACGCATGTGGGCTGTGTTCACGTGAGACAGGTATAGTGGTATTGTTTGTTTGTGGTGAGTTTTGCTGTTGAAAGTAAAACAAATGTACTGGTTTTCCTTTTTTAACATTAGTAAAATACAGTGTATCATTCAGAGAAGTAACTAAGACTGAATTAAGACTGGAAAGCATCCACAATGCCAACATAATTAGAACCATAAAACAAGGACTACAACTTTCCAGCTTACATGACAAAACACAATTTCTTTTAAACACATGATTTGACCAAGTGTCCTTTAAATAGCCTTTCATTCATTCTCCACAATAGATTTTTCATTGCTATTGCAATTAACAGACAGCTTGAGTTTTAAATGTTCTTTTTTTATAGGGAAACCTATGAAAACATTCATTACTCAGAATAAGGTCATCAGAAATAGGGTAATTGTGTTTCTTTCTTTGAAACGTTTTTATGCGTAGCATCAAAACGCCAAGTCAGTCTGTTCCAAGAAGTCCTTTAAAGGTTATTATTCTACACAACAGATATATGTTTTGATCCAAACACAACTACTGTTTGGGTATGAAACATAAAACCTCTACAAGTACTTAGCTCATATGTGGGCTCCACATGTAATGAAGTTAAAAAACAAACTCTCTAGCCCAATGAGTGGCATGCTGTCATTACTTCATGTCAATTTCCATGAAGGCTGGGACAATATGAATTCACACTTGTACTTTGGGTACAATGCAAGAAATGAAAGCAGTTAAACCACATATTCTTAAAACTTACTTTTATAGGAAAGCGTTTATGAATATTTAATACGCTGTTGGGTTTTATCATCCTGCCCTGCCATTGCCTGTCCCATTTACTGTATGTCTTTGTACATTTACAGCATGTATGTACAGTATGTGTGTATGTATATGTGTGTATATATGTATGCTTGCGTGTATATGTATATATATATACACACACACACACATACATATATATATATATATATATATATATATATATACATATATATATATATATGTATGTGTGTGTGTATGTCATGCAGACTAAATAAAATTTTGTTTGGTACAAAAAATGTACAGTATAATCATTTTTTATTTTTTATTTCAATATTTTTCAATGAAAATGAGAATAATGATACAAAATTATCATTCCCTCCAATATCGTGAATCATATCGCAATCGCAGTATCAGTCAAAGTAATTGCAATTATATATTTTCCTCATATCGTGCAGTCCTAATCTGAACAATGCAAGATTAAAACAAATAAACAGATTCCAAAATAAGCCAACTGTGTGATGTTAATTGTAAGGTGTGGTTGACTGCAAATTAAATTAACATGTGTAGGTAACAAACTAATAAAGTGAGAGCCGAGGGTGTGAATTGGGCTGATATTACCATATGTGGCTGTGGCCATCACAAGGTCCATATAGCAAATTATTTACTGCCAACCAAAAATGCATCTTTAAGGGAAACACAGTCCTGGCTGCATGCAGGTTTTAAATACTCAGAGTAAACAATGTCAAGATGATTATTGAGTTTGAGACTCCAGAGAGATTTCTCCGCTACGTTTATCTAACAGCTGTAGTTACTTTGTATGTTTTATACTGTCTATGGTCAAGACTGTACATCTGAAACAGATGAGCTCAAAAATATGCCATAAAGTAAACTACCCAACAATGAATTACGGTAACTAAAACATTCAAATGCTGCTTACACATTGATACATCAGTAATAATACAATACATATAATAGGATAACAATGATATGAGGTATTCTGCAAAGTAGCCTAAGTATTTTTTTACTTCTGACACTTACTACTACCTACTGACAATACTAGTAGGCCTACTTTTACTTCAGTAAGATTTCGAAAACAGGACTTTTACTTGTGATTTAGTATTTTGGTAGTGCTAAGATCTGCTAGGAAACGGATAGAATCCTATCTGAGAACAGATAGATATACTGTATTTCTAGTATGGTCCAATAGAGTCGGGTGTGCACGAAAATACGGGACAAATAGCTTCCCGTATTGATTTAGTAAGGGATAGTGCATTTTATTTTTCAATAAGGAACGATCCCGTATTATACGGGATGGGTGGCAAACCTACATGTGTATCCCTGTTTGAAAATCTAATTTTTAGTAGCTTTTTTGTATAGGGCTATATTTTTCAGAAAAATTGCGGTCTTGGACTCAACTGTCCCTCGCAGCTTGCCGTTGTGACGTCACACCCAAACAAGAAATAGTTTGCTGGTGATTATTACTGCCGGGTGGTTCAAACTAAGTGGATTTTCTCTTCATAGCTTACTTTTATCATAATGTCTCAGGATCCGTGGTAAGTAATGTGTTCAAAGGCTACAGTAAATTGTCTCAACCGTATTATTACCTACAACAAATTACGTTACTAACCCTGATAAAGTAGCTAGCTAGCTAGCTAGCTAGCTACTCTTTCTGTAACGTTACCCTCTGCTAGCTAAAGCAGTAGCTAACCTATAAAGATTAACCTAGCTAATACAATAATTTGCATTTTCAGTAAGCCATTACAAGATAATCTCTTTATGTGTTGGAAAATGTGGTATGGTGGTACTGGATCAGGACAAGGGAATTCGTGTTACTATTCAGACTTATGTTTGGGACGTTAGCAGAATCGAAAGAGGAAAAATGTCACATGATGAATGTAGCTAAAGATTGGGCTAATTATCTGACGTTTTATCAAACTAAACTAAACTTTAATAAAACAAATACCCTACGGTACAACACTATACATAAGCGCTGTATTAAATACTAGTGGTGCAGCTCAAACTTTTGACACCGTCAGTGTCAATTTAGCTTTGACACAGACACTCAATGGTATATTGGCTTTATAACATTAAACTCGAGCATAGAAAACGACCAACGATTTGTCTGTGACTACTGTTTGTCATGAGGAAGTAATTACAGGTCAAATTACATAACATCTCTATCCCAATCATTGATCTTTAGGTTACAGAATTACGATGCCAATTGTCGCTTGGCACAGGAAATAGCAGAAAACATTCATGAACGGAACAGGCAGCAGAGAACAGGGGGGAACCCTGCAAAGGTAAGGTGTTACATTCACAAATAAAGTGGCATTGCCTTCAAATGTCTCCTGATATAGTCAGGTTCCTCTAATCGTCAGTTGGTGTGAATGTCTTCTGTCCTTTCAGATCAACATGACACTACGGGCATCACTGCAGAAGCTCAAACAGAATATTGCCCATCTTAAAGAGGGTTTGTTGCGAGCATCATCAACTCGGCGCTTGTATCCTTTCTTCTGAGAATGTTGAGAAATCATGAGACTGAGATTACATTTTGGCTGGAGGGTTTCCATTGCTTGCAGTAGCAGTTGTCTTCCTTTAGAGGGCATAAGAGTGTTTTGAAAGGTTTGCCCCATGGATGTATTAGAAGACCAGTCTGCCCTAACTACTAAAGAAGTCAAAAAGTTTCTGTGTTCATTAGTTAATGAACACATCCAAACTGACCCAAATAAAAGTGTCAGGAGTATCATCTGTCCACTATCACTGAAGTGATGTTTACCTTTTGCATGGCCTTAATATGGCGTCATCAGAATGCAATCGGAAGCTGATAGGAGGCAGAACCTTATTGATGACCTGCTAACCAGAGAGAAGCAGCTCAATGCCACCTTCAAGGGAGACATCGCAGAGCCTGAACCTTCCAGGTATTTAAGATCCAAGCAAATGATTTGATCCTAAAAAGGGAAAATGTAACTGTCATATTGAGAGCTGCTAAACTGTGTTTCGTTGTTAAAAACATTGACAATAAATATCTGTTCTATCTATTCTATTTTATTTTAAGATACAGTCAGTATTTGCAAATGTTATTAAGCATTTTTTTGCTTTTATGAGTGGGGTGTCCCACTAGGACTACATTTTGACAATTAGACCATTAGGTCCGAGTTTCAAAGGTTTGGGTGAATCTGAACATATTTCTATTCAATGTGGTACTTCACCTAAATTCATAGTAGTAATTTACTTGTCCCCCTCCTTGTACCCCCTGTAGCTGGTAGGAATTCGATCACTTGTACACAGAAACCACCAGTGAATGTGGTGAATGTTGACGTATAAAGGGTGATTTCTCACTAGTCACTACAAGGCCATGCTGCTGTCTCAAATAGTCTACCCTCACAAAGTCTTTAGTTGTGCTTTTCTTAGAACACTTTTGTTTAGAAAAATAATTTGGGACAGCCAGTTTGTTGCTTAAGTAGCTCAAAAGAATTGTGCAATATCCGCCACCCTGAGTCTCTGTCTGTCACTGTCAGAAGGGACAAACCAAGCATCATCCCATGATGCTTCAGGGAGCCTTTCATTTTGTGATTTTCCTCTCTGAGATTTTTTTTTTTAATATCTAGTGCTGGACGCCCAATTAAAAATAATGAATCCTCATTCTCTTGTCTATGTTCTTGACAGAGAGGTCATAGGCTCTGTTCTCTGCTTTGATGATATGTCACCGGTCACTAGCTTTCTGTGAAAGTCTTTGTACATCCGGTATGACCCATGTGCCATGACCTCTCCCTGTGCTATCACTCGGAAGGAAGTCTGTCTGTCTGCCATTTTGACAGGGTGCTTAACTTCATGGCTAATTCTTTTTCATCAAGAGATTTGCTCGCTTTGCACTGCTGATCACACATTTGGCACCTCCTGAAATGGACACACTCATTCATAAGAATGTGTGTGTGTATGTGTCTTGATGAACAAGGATGGAAGGGGTGAGTTTACAGTTTATAACTCTCCGCTGAGCATTTATTCTAGTACTTGTGGAGCTAATCAAAGAGCCGGATGCCACAGTTTATATCCTATTCATCATGTGATGTGTCATGTCAATGTGACAGCTTTGAAAGCCATAGGCAGCAGGCAGTCATTACTTTGTGTAATGTTTGATCTAGTCTGGCCCAGGTGATATTTGTTTGGACAGAAAGAGGAAATGGTGCCATGTTGTTAACTTCCTCCAGCTTTTCATGCCTGTTTTTATAAATTAGTGTTTTTCACATGGTACCTCCATGTTCTTACATTGTAGAAGCTCAGCATTTATATTACAGTTCCTGTGCAGTAAGGTATGTTTACTTTGTGCGAGGAGTTTTGAGCAACCAAACATCACTGTTTCATCAGATCAGTAGAACCAGATTAGAAAACCACTTTTATTGATGCCTTGATATGAGACTGCCTTTTTCTGATATCTTTCACAAGCTTTGGTTTTTGGGATTGATCTACTTAGCGGTGCTTTGCTCACGCTTTCATCTTTTTACAGACCACACACCCAATTACATAAAAGGCTCTGTAAAGAAATCCCCAATGACATTTGCTATTAAATTAACTTGGCAAACTGTAATCATGTGGTCGTATGGTTTTTAGTTTGCTCAGTCAAACCGAACTTTAATAGTGATATGTGGTGGGTAATTTGGATTTGTGGGTCGGACCCCTTCCCACTGTGTGGTCTTTGAGGAGGGGGTGGATTGGCCATGCATGGATAATCTAAGCCGCTCTTTTTTTGTGAGAACTTTGGGTAGAAGAAAAGGGATAGAGGTAACAGAGGGGACTTTAATCTATCCCTGAAACAATACATTCTGAGCATCTCCAATTCAGACTAGGCAAAAGCAGGACATGGCGCCTACATTTGAAGGCTCAGTTCACCCTGTCACCCCTCAGACCCACCTTTCCACCATTATTCACTAACCTTTCCTTTGTATTTGATTGCACTGGAAATAGTTAGTCATTAGTTAAATCACCTCTGTCCAAGTCATTCAGTCAGGACCTAGGTGCTCAGGCCCCCGATGGCGGCTGTCTAGTGCTTTGTGGCTGCCAAGAGATGTGCCCGACTGATTTTGGCGCTCTCCACTGACTGTTTAATTGGATCTTCACACACTGGGCACTTTCGTGAAGGAAGTGGAGGGCTGGCACACTGTCTCATAGTAATCAAACATGTCAGAGAAATTAGACCAAATGCCTCGTCTCACCTACTCCTCTGATGGTATGAGCCTCAGCTAGCTAGCATTGTGAATGGTCTGACAGTGCCTTACCAATTACCTCAAAAGCAACTTGAATTAGTCATTGTTAGCTGGACATCAAAACCAGAGCAAAACAGTTTAGTAATAGTATTGTTATTTCCTCAGTCTCTGATACCCCTTTCACACCGAGGGCTCAACCAGGGTTGAACCAGGGTTAGTCTGCGTTGACTGACTCGGCTTTGCGACCCGGCTCGAGAATTGGGTCGGACAAAGGTCGATATGCCTACATGTGGATAAGGTCACTTTTACTAGGCTTGACCAGCAGACGACTCACTCACAGCAGACAGGGTTAAATCCAGCCTCAAACAAAGATTCTGAACCCGTCATTGCAAAATGGGAGGGGGGGTCTGAAACACAGCTTTAAGCTATTAGCTGAAGAATAGCTTTTAAACCACACAGTGGTGTTTAGCACAGTACAGTACAGAGAGCTCTCTCTGGTCTGTCACTTCATCAGAGCGAAACCTCCCCAGCAGTCCACAGTCCTGTGACAGATTAACGTGCACTGTGTACACACTGCACAAGCTAACCTGGTATTTTTCAATCATTCAAAAAACTTAAAAGACAGTAAATACTTTTTTCTGTGATCTAAGCATTTTCTTGTCATAAATGTTCAAAAGAGTAGAGTACTGAAAAGGGAACATGCCATGTACAGATGTGTTTGCGTTGTGTTGAACAGATGTGCATTGTACTCCTATCCCAAGCAGGCATATTGTGTTTACTTATATAGCTAAAAGTCACTGATGCGCGATGAGTGTTTTAGACTTGTGTGCTGGAAAAGTGATTGACTGACAAAAAGGGCACTTTTGCCATCTACTTTCAGTCGTAGTGCACTGATGGTGATTTGTCTTTCTTACTTTAACAGCTGCTGCTCTGCTTTTGGCTAGGAATAGTAATTTCATGGTCTCTTAAAAACATTTTAATTTAACTTGAAGAGCTGCTGAGAAACATTTTGGAAACTAATTATTGTTATTATGATGGTGTTTCACAGGTCGACGTTGATGGGAGCAGGGGCAGGAACGAGTGGGGGTGTTGTGGCCAACCCCTGGCTGATCAACGAATCAGAGGAGACCTCAGGGCTGACCTTTGGAGAGATCAAACAGCAGCAGCGACGAGTCATTGAAGGTAATTACACATGATTGAATAAATGGTAAATGGACTGCACTTGTATATCGCCTTTACTTCCTAGTGTTAACGGACAGAGAGCTTTACAATTTGCCTCTCATTTACCCATTGTTACGCACGCACGCACGCACGCACGCACGCACGCACGCACGCACACTGATGGTGTAGACACTTTGACGTGTAGACAGGAGGAGCCAGGGATCGAACCCCCAACCCTGCTACAACCGCCCCGAATAAAACCATTCCATTCCAGTTCCATAGCGTGATCAAGCAAACATCGTTTTCAAGTATGCTGTTGTTTCTTTTCGATAAAATTTGCATCAAGACAATAAATAGGTACCATCCATAGCAGCAACAATGCCCTGCATCACTAGGATAATAATTCTAACTCATTTTTGCCCTTATTTGTACCTCTCCAACAAATACAACATGGCAGTCTCGTCATAAACACATGTAACTTGTCTTCAATGTTTTTTTAAGCCAAGGACCCCTTAGCTGAGAGAGAGATGGATCAGGGACCCCTTACTACATATTGTATGCAATTAAGTTGCATATTAAACTCTGCCTACAATAACGTGTGGGCGGCCTAAAGCCTTTTATACATACCTTTTTAGTGCATAGAATACTAAGCTATTAAAATAGTTGTCATAAAATGTGGCACAGTGAATCCTTAGGATTAACAGTATCTGTGGATGGCTACCTTAGTGACTACCTTACCTATAGACCAGTAAGCCTATCATCAATGTGTTGTTTTTTTCACAAAGAGGCTGATTTATATTTGCTAATAATATGTTGGAATTATGTTAAGACATTTTAATTTTTGAAAGAACTTTAAAAAATGAACAATAATTTTGTGGCCCTTAAACCCTTTGGCTCTTTGGGGAGCATAGGTCATTCATGAATTTCCTCCAACTGGTTCGGTGTTGGGCGGTCTTCTCTGCTTCCTTCCACGTTGTTGTTGCTTTCTTGAGTTCTCCCTCGACAGACCTTTTCCAGCTGTTTCTTGGTCTTTTTTTGTGAATTTTGTGGCCCCCCTGCAGTAACTCTGAGGACCCCCTAGGGCCCCGAACCCCCTGTTGAAGATCTCTGTTCTAGACACAACGTGATTTGTAATAAAGCTAGTATTGGCTATGCTGGTTTATGCTAACATATAATAATTCACATCTAGAAAACATATTGATAGCCCACGCCTGCTTTTTTCCTGTTTCCTGAATGGCTCTGACATGACTTGAACACCCAGACATTAGTTCACCTGGCTCCAAGTGACACTTCATTGCTATGTCTCCATTATGGCTATGGTTATTGTCAATGTGGGATCACAGATTCCTCTTAAGACAGTGAAACCAAACCACATTTCTAGTCCCCTGTGGGATTTCTGTTGGAGTTGGGTAATGGTGAGCGCCTGAACCTGCGGTCATAAAAAATTCCTGTGGTAGAGAGTGTGTCAAACTTGGAAACCTACAGAGGCCAAGTCTTTTCTTTTCTCTCTTTCTTTTTTTTTTCTTTCAGTTTCACTGTTTTTGCTCTCCACCTTGGCCTGGTGCAGTTATAATAACAGGAGTATGGCTGAGTGGGGTAAAGTACTGAATGACTCACATGTGGCACTGTGAGCTGAGCTGGACCCCAACAGCCTGTCATTCCTATTTCCTAAATAGTTGCCTCATTATATTACAAGTGCAGTATACTGTAATTGTTCCCTTCTTACAATTGGCATTTTTAAATGGAACTGCACCGTTGCTTTATTGTTTGTCCTACCCCACTGCTAAATTTGACATCGCATTGATTTTATTTTTTGCAATATGAATTTTTCTTGTGTCCTTTTCTCTGTATTGTTGTCTGGCATTGCATAATCTTCATGCTCTTACTGTTTGTCTCTTTCTTTGTCTCGTGTTCAAGTGTATACAAGTTTTAGTTTTCTTTCCTCTCTCTTCACAGCCCAGGATGCAGGCTTGGATGCACTAGCGGCTGTCATCAGCAGACAGAAGATAATGGGCAAGGAGATTGGCAATGAGCTGGAAGAACAGAATGGTAAAGTTTACTTTGCATGTGCGTCCGTACATATTCGTCAAAAGAAATTCCAGACACGTTACACTCTGCTGTGTGAAAGCAATCAGACATTCTTGTTCTGCAATGGAACGACTTTCCTCACGTAACTTGCTGGACAGTGATACTCCCTCACACCACCGCAACACTGACATAGTTAGTATCAAGCACACACACACCCTCACACTACCATTGTCAGAGCAGCTGACCTCACATTCAGGTCACGACCGTGTCCACCAGCTTAACCTTTGGCATACATCCCGCAGAGAATATTCATGCAGCTTAAATGCACTGAAAAAAACTGTAAAAGTTTTGTGTTCTGAAATCAGATCTGCCCAGAGATAATGGTGCTTTTGAGTTATTTCTGGCTAAGTTCCTCTCATCAGTCCATAAATAGCTTCCATCACAAGTAGAGCGTGCGATACAGAACGGAGTGCATTGCTCCAGAATGTTTTTATGCTCAGACAGGCGGTACATGACACATAAGACTTTGGAATGATCATCTGTCATCCGGTAAACAATTAGATCTTTTAATGCATCGCTCTCAGAAGACTATAGCAGTTAATAAGCCAAAGTCTGAGAGTGTTGCCTTACAAAGAGGATGTACACATGTATTCCTATCGTTTTTTTATTTAATCGTGAGGGCTATCTCTGATGTTAACACTGACAGCGAGCCCGAATCGTGCCTTAGTCTGTCAGCTTCTTTTCGTTTTCTGACAATCAGGGAAAGGAACTTCACAGTTCCCAAACTACAGGTGATAAAGCTTAAATCTCAACCGAGGAATTGTTAGACTGTTCATCTACAGTTGTCTCACACGCCTAAAGTACAGGCAGTTATGGTCTGTGTCTACCCCGATGACCAGCTTCCAGTTGGGAAAAGAAGGCGTTGTTCTATCCTGTAATATCCTGTCTGAGCAGTTGTACCAAAACAAGTCCAGAGGTTGTATAACTGAGTGATATCGGCACGGAAACAAACAATATTCCTTTCTGCTGGGAAGGAATGGCAGATGTTTGGTTGACACCGATGAGAGAATGGAAGAGAGGAAAGCTGATTGTTTTAGCCTGCTCTCCTGTTACCGTATTGAACTAGATGGATCATTGCTCTAATGCTCCGACTGGCGTGTTTTTCTTCTCGTTCTTTCAGCTTGATGTCAGTGTTTCCAATAATATGAACCTGAATGGCTGATGGGAGAGCTGTAACTGAGAATTACACCAGTTCCACTTCAAGTAAGCGAGAAGGCAAATGATTTTGGCCATGGAAACAATGGCTTGTCACTACTCCTGTGTTTAGACCCCACATGACTTAAATATAAATTTGATGGGAACTCAAGTCTGTATTTCTGTAATGGCCCAAAATATCTATGCCACCTGTGGGTACTGTAATCGGCTCCATGTGGTGAAATCCAAATCCTACTCATTTGTAGAAGCCAGCACACATTTCCATTTCAGCAGCTTTTTAATGTTTTATAGTAGGGCATATCTTGGTATTATTATTATGATAATTTGATATAATAATACTTAGATATATACACTGCCTACTGTTTATTTCAAAAGATATTCATGGTGCACCTGGTCCCTGTGTTCATGCAGACGGTTCATAAAGTGTAGACATGGTATTTCCTTACGGACCTGTCCGAGCTCCTCACAGTCTCTCCACAATTTACGGCCAAGCTTCAGGTTCATAAGGCCTGCTAACACCAGGCAATGATTCACAGGGCCTACAGGGCTCTGGCCTCCCACAGCTTTTCTTTACCTCCCTGTGTTTCTTTCTTTTTGTGGGACCTTTGCTGCCTCTCCATCTCTCATCTCCCTCCCTGTTCTCCTTTGCCTCTTTTCAACAGTCCTTTATTTTCCCATTTCCTCAATCTCTTCTGTATCCTCTCATGCTGAGTTATG
Organism: Sander lucioperca; assembly: GCF_008315115.2. Classification (NCBI taxonomy): domain Eukaryota; kingdom Metazoa; phylum Chordata; class Actinopteri; order Perciformes; family Percidae; genus Sander; species Sander lucioperca. The sequence goes on from NC_050176.1 coordinate 7,280,893, forward strand.
GGAGATGTCTTGGTTCCTTAGTGTTTCACAGGATGGTGAATAGGGATATATCATACATGTAGATGTAGACCTAGTGACTGCTGGTGGAGTCCTCAAGTTCCCTATGCCTCATTTAGGGTTCTTTGAGTAACTCACAAGTTTAAAAAAAGGAGAGTCCATACTCAAAAATGTGCTTGTACATTTATTTCTGCCAGAATGCTGCAAGCATGTGCAGAATGTACAGACCTCGATAGTGACTCCCCTAAATAGAAGTAATTTACCCGGCAGTCATGTTTTTCAGAGTCCGTTGCAGGCAAACCAACATGTTGCTTCCTTTCTTCTTCTTTGTTAGTGTTTAACTCTGCATGGTGTCAGTCAAACAGTATGATCATCCTCCTTGTTTGTTTTTGCTTTCAGTCTTGTGCGTGTTGTTTCAGCTCTGCATTCTGGAATCACTACGGCAATTTACAAATCCCCAAATAAGAAAATGGCAATTAGAAACTGAAAAGTCCCCCCCCCCCCCCCAATTCCTAAGGGGCATACCAAGTTATCGTGTCGGTAGTACTGTTGCTATGGCAGTTGTATTTATTGCTAAATAATTTTTTTGTGATATTATTCAAGTTGTTTTTGTTTATGAAGAGAATGTAGTGACTTGTACGTTGTATGCCTTCAGGCTATCCCACTCTAAAGACCCAGCCCTCACATCAGCTCTCTTTGGTAGTTATTTGAGTATGCGAGGAACGTAGCTTTTGTATTCTTAAGTTTTACATCCTTGTTATTATAGCATTAACTCTGCATAGATTCTAACTACGGTTAATGTGTGGCCTGTCCGAGTACTGTTTTTCCCTATATCCTAATACAAGACATTAAGTCTCAATGAATTAATGTTTTCTGCATTCAAAAAATGAAAATTACTGTTTTCCTACTAGACTTGTACTTAAACGAGTTTTTTATTATTATTGCATGAGGCAGCTTTGCACATGCTGCATTTCTTACTTGTATTAAATGTCAAAATCGAGGATGTAAAAAGCAAAGGGATAGTTTAATGTTTTCGGAGAGGCAAGGAAAACAGATTTAACTTATGAAGCAGGGGAATGGCATGGCTCCTTGTTGATCTTGACAGTTGGCGTGTAACCTTGGCGTCCGACTGTCTTTCTGTCTTGTAGGGTTCATTTTCCCCCTGATTACTGTACTGTAGCAGTGTTTTCCTATAAATAGATTAAGCTCTTTGTAGTTTGGCTCTTCAAGTCTAGCTCATGACCCAAGTGCAGTGGAAGTTGCAGTCATTTCCTTTTCAGGAAACAAATCCGGCTGAGGTCAGCAATGAAGACGACCCTTTTCAGAGGTTTAGAGATGAACCCAAAGCCCTCAGCTACTCCCCTCTCAGTCTCAACTGGATCAACACAGACTGAAATGTAGAAACAAGTAAGCAGACCGACTACCTCAATTTCAGTCTGCTTTATGGGTTATAACATTAATCCATTGCATATTTAAGATTTTCCAATCTTACTTGCCAGTCATTACAAAAATAGAAATGCAATCCTTAGTTAAATGATGTGCTGTCATCAAGTTTCTTTTTTCATATTTTTAACATGACTTAACATGTTACTAAAGATAGTATATTTCATTTCCAAATTAAATCTTGCAGAAAATAGTCTGATGCATAGCAACTGAAATGGCTGGCATCAGCAGTAGTCTCCCTTACCAACGAGAAATATCAACATTAATTTAACTTTATTACTGTTGATATTTCTCAGATTGTGGCCTGGAACGACGACATCAGTCAGTGTCAGTGTGACAGACAGTGGCTAGCTTGTTAAAAATGCGGCTTTTAAAAAGGGCGGCAAGCGTTTGAGGTTGTCCGATTTTTCTGCTCGATTGGATTTGACTAGTGACTAGTTAATCCCAATCCCAAATTGGAAAATTACTCTGTTACAAGCAGCAAGTCACCAAGAACATACACACATACTCACTCACACACAAACCAAAAATACAAGAAATATACTAGAAATAATAAATAAGATAAAAAAAATAAGATGAAATAAGATAAAATATGCCAGAACAACTACTGAAAAATATACTTAGATGAATGAAGAAGGATGTACAGTACATGTATATACAAGTGTAGAATACAATTTACAACCTACATACATAGTTTATATCACATAATAAAATAAAAAATATATTAGATATTAAATATGAAGTGACCAGTGTGCAGGTAGCACAGTATATACTTAGGCTAAACCATGTGAATAAATGAATGATGAGTTAATGTATTTTCCACCACCTCTCAGCATGTCAGTTCAACGGGAGTTTCCAGCTTAACTAAATCTACTCCTCAGAGTTCACCACACATAAACCATTCAAATGAATCAAGTCCCTGCCGTTTGTTCTGTGTATGTGTCTCCACATCCAGACCTAATTTTGAGTAGACCTGAGACCCCTGACAGCTCTAGCAGATGTGTTCTCACATTAACTATCGCAACCATGGCCTTTCCATGTCCTGTCCCAGTTTTTTTCCACTCTCTTTGATAATAATTCTTTGGGCCGCTCGGTATTGCAACTCCTATCTTTACTGAGAACACAGTAATAGCCACAAAGTGTACAGTGTATCCCGGGACTGGAGAAAAACAGACCCTCATTTGGATTGAGACCTTCTGGAACAAATTTAAGATGGATGCAAGAGATATTTTCTCTTAGGCACTGACTGCAACAGGTCTGACCACATGTGCTCTCTCGTTTTGTCTGACTCTTAGAGATAGGAAAAAGTGGATGTCTTTTTTTTGCATGACACCGTAGCTGCTTGGTCCAGGTTCAATCTTGTGTTGTCTAGTAACAAACCTTTACTTCGAGGCAAACTTTGCCATTCACTCACTCACTTACCTTTCGCTATTATCCACAGTGATTTAGCATGGAGGGAACTTGCAGGCCTAACATAAGTACACAAAACCCTGTAAATACCTAACCATATATCCCACTACAGTTATGGTCATTGACAAAAATGAAATATATATATATATATATATATATATATATATGGTGGATCTTCTTTACGGCTGATTTGCGGAATCTCTGTGAAAAAAAGCCTTCTGTCGAAAGAAATAGAGAGCAAAAGCGGATACTTTAATAAGCCAGAGTTGTTAACATTACTTTGCACTTCCCATTTGGGATTTACCGTCATTCATGGACCCCTTAAACAGAACACAAGGCTGTTGCAGTTACTCAGTTTGTGACCTTTTGGTAATGGGAGTGCTTTTAAAGCTGTCACCCAGCCTGATTATTCTGAAGGTAAAAGTTACTTTCCAAGTGTCCTCTCTGTTAGTAAGCCAGCCGCTAAAGAAACAGAATAGGCTTTGCTCCTATGATGGACTTCTTGCTAATAATTAGGTCACTGATTTGATTTTGTGTCAGCAGAGCATGTATAGGGTCCAAGTTGGACAGCTAATGACTTCCAAATAAACAGTAGAGCGAGAGGAGAGAGGCACTTACTGCTGCAGCACGGTGACGTCAGCAGCTGCCCCAGAGAACACAGGCCGCTGTTTGCTTCTGCTTTTTCGAAACAGCTCAGTGAGCAAATAAACCATGCTAATGATGGCACTCGGCAGAAAGTCAGTGTAGGTCGTGTTGTCGATTGATTTATTGTTTGTTTGATTTGCTCCGTTTGAAAGTGAGGCTGGTAGTACTGAGTAGTGTTTTCCAGACGGCATGGATATGCAGAGACTCCTGATGTGATGTTCAAAAGACCGTTGTCATCAGAGGAACGTCAAGCTTGCAATGGGCCGCGAAAGAGGGCATCATTTTGTGTGACCACCAGATTGGCTGACTGGTGTTTGACTTTGGGAATTATTGAGAACTATGAATGATGGAGGGATAACAAACTCACTGTAATATTATTTAGTCTCCTTTTTTATAGACTTTAGGCTGCTCTCGACATGCCTCTGAGAATAACTGGTGATGTTTGTTGCCTTAATCCTACAATTTAGATATGTATGTAAGGCTATAAATAAGGATTATTTGCATATTGTTTTATTCTATCTCTGTTTTTTTGTTTTTTTAATTAAGGGGTATAAAAAGGAAACATGCACATCTTTCAAATACGGCTATATACTGGTGGTACTATAAATATAAAGCTGTATAGCTATATGCTGTCCCTTTAATTTTTGGTGTCGTCTTTTTCATCTATCACGCCAAGGACAGGGTTCAAACTGCGACTCAAGTCTGTCCATCCTATTCTGTAGAACCCTGTTGTGTAGGGCATATTTTTATTCCCCTCAATTGTCTTATCTCAAAGCCCATATTTTGCCACTTTCTGGGACATATCCACTAATATCAATATTCTAAAACCATCAGTTGATTTTCTGAGCAGGGAAATAAGAACAGTAGATTAAGTTTCTAATTTGTGACGCACACAGAAAATATTTTTTAAGTACTTCTAGGATGTTGCCAGATAAAACAGCTTGTGGATTTCAGGTTTCAAGTAATGTGTGAAAAAGCGTGGCCGGGTTAGCTCAGTTGGTAGAGCAGGCGCAGACAAAAGTGTAAAAAAAGCGAGTTTTAACCAGATTATTTTATATTTTACTTAACCTTACTCCAGTATGGTAATCTCGTAGATTAAACCACTTTATATTTATACTCGTTAAAGGTGAAGCTGTTTTTAGAGGGTGTAAGATTCCCTAAAGACATCGATGGCAGTGGATGTGTGATGGAATGACAAAAGATGGCCAAATGAAGATGCACCGCAAGTCACCAGGCCAGGCCTGCTGTGCCACGCATCCTAACCAGGGTACAATCAATCATGAGTCCTTGTGTCCTTATTTCTCTATCTATCCATCCCAGCATCCATCTCTGTCTTAGGCCGGTTGGTGTCACACTGATAGAGTTGTGAAGAAGAGGGGACTAACAATGACATGAGGGACTTGGGTCACATCAACCACAGCCAAGTGATGAATAATCCAGTTTAGGCGCAGCAAGGAAATTAACATTTTTGGACGCTGAAGAAAAACATCTTGAGACATTTCATCAATCACGCCTTCTTTTGTTTCTCTCAGTGGATTGATGCCCCCTTTTATCACTCAGAAAGCATGGCATTAAGCTTTGGTTTTCTTCACTTCGTCTTAAAATGCAACCTGTTGTACCTTTAAGTGTTTTCATGCCCCTGTTTTTTTTTGTGTGTCTTTTCTTCAGAGTTTCAGATGGAGGTCAGAAAAGTGTTCCATTGTGCATAATTTCTTCATGTAATGGCACCAAAATCAGTGATTGGTCTGAATGTGAACGTCTTTAGAAGTAATTTGGACTGTGTTGTGAATTGAATGAAAAAATCCATACATTAAAAGATTGTCTGAATGTTTCGGTTACACTTTACTTTAAGGTATCTACATAAGAGTGACATGACACTGTCATGAACGTGTCATAAACATTATAAACAAGTCTTGAATGTGTATGACATAATGCTTCTTTTAGTAAGTGTCATTCAATTTTTTCATGACAAGTTAGGGTTAAGGCTCTGACACACCATCCCGATGGCCGACCTTCGGCAGAAAAGGCAGTCGGACTGACTGCCTCCCCGAGTTGGTCAAAAAAGTGCCTCAGAACACACCGAAGCGACGCTGACTTGAGCGTGTGTTCTGCGTGTGTGCGAGACGTAATACGTCTCCATAACAGCAGGTGGCGCTAATCTGTATTGTCGCCCAAAAAATGAAAACCGGCAGCTGATTGGACGAACGCGTCACGTGGGTCTGGCTGCTCCCGGATTTTACAACCGAGCATAATGGCGGTTTCGTTCAGAATACGATCTCATATTTTACAAAGATAGTTCACTGAAACGTGTTTCTGAAAACATTTTAAGCGAGAAATAGGCCATGCAGTTGCTGAATCTGTCTTCATTTCAGATCGACAAAGGTCTGTTTAAAAGATTTTCATCAGATTTTGAGAGGCGTTAGTCAGGCTCATCCCGCTCGTCATTTCCGGGTTAGCGCTCTACCAATCAGATTGGCCATTGAATCCGATTGCCCGCCTTCCAATTCAACATGTCAAATCGGCCCAAATGAAGGCCAACGGCTCCTCCGACTTACGACGGCTTGAACACTCCGAACAGACTCGAGTCACTGACCTCGCCAGACTGTCCGACGGACGATAATCGAGTTGGTGTGTCAGAGCCGTTAGGGTTAGAGTTAGGGTTCATGTGTCATGACTGTGTCATGACAGTGTCATGTGTTCATGACAGTGTCATGTCACTCTTATGTAGATACCTTCAAGTAAAGTGTTACCAATGTTTCTTTATGTGGTTTCTGAGTGTGGCTCAGTGCCAGTAGCTTATTTTCTTCTTATTGAAAAGAAATGCTATTCAGTGACATTGGAGAGAAAATATTCATACCTGGCATTAATTATTAAGGTAACCACATATGTTATAAGCATTGGGACCCATTTTTGATATGCGTCGGGCTGCACGCCTACACTCCCAGCCGATCTCTCAGGTCAGCTGACCAGCTTTTTTATTTATTCTACTTATTTCTGTTTTATCTTTTTGTGCAGCACTTTGGAAACCTTTTTGTTAAAATCGTGCTATATAAATAAAGTGGATTGGATTGGATTGAATCCATTTGCAACAAATGTGTGCTGGTGACAGTTGTTAGCAGGAAAGGCCCCACATTAAAAAGCTGGTAGCAGAAATTCTCAGATTACAAGACAAGACAACTGATGTGTTGCACTAGTAGAGGAGAGTGATGGTGTAGATACCGGTACGACTTTCAGGCCTGATTTGGCAACAGTCTGAGAATTGGGCAGAGTAACAGTAGACATTACATAGTTTTGTGCGCAAACAACTTCTGTATTCATACTATTGATGCAAAACTTGTTGAAAAGCAGAGAAAAAGTAAGGACTCCTCCAACAAAAAACATTTTCGTACAATTTATTAAATGGCACCATTAACAGCATCTTAAAAAGCAGGTGATGACACCTTGAGATCTGAGATTTTTTTTTAATCCTAGTTATTTGTCACCCAATAGATGGCAGATTAAAGCATGGTGTGTTGAAAATATGCAGAAGGTATAGAGCACATTGGAATGCAGTCCTTGTCGTTGCATTTGAGAATAATGCACCAAAGTTTATAACGATTTCATGGACCACGATGACTCATTTCTGGATGTTTCTCTGTACTGTTGTGTAAGGGATATTCTAGCACATTAAGACTTATCCACCCCACAGCTCTGTGGATCAAATTATCCTTATTCGGCATGTTTGTGGGAGCTGATGTTTCTTTGGGATGTTTTTAGCTTAAAATGGCGAGGGAGAAACAACATTGGTGCCAACACACTCCTCTAACAAACAATTTAGAATGCAGTTTATCTTGCTGACATTTTTTTTTTTTCAGCAATTAAATTGGACAAATGATAGCTTTGAGATTGATTTTGGATAAAGTCATCAGCTTCAGCTGGAGAATGTGTGGTGTGGCAGACAAGGGCATGGCAAACAACTTTGTGGAGTAGGAGATTGTCTTACGGTCTTACCTCTCTCTCTTATTCATACACCACAGTCATTCCGTATAAAATGGAGAGAGGCACCTAGAGAAGCCCGATATACGGTATGATGCAGGAATGAGGTGTGGCCGGTTCTGCTCAGCTCATCTGCAGACACGGATCACATCCAGATGTCCACCAACAGGCCGTTGTTGAGACGGGGCGAGGTCGTTTCCCCTTCCACTCCCTTCTCCATCCATCCTTCACAACACGCACAGCCATCACGCTGGCAGTCGCAAGCTTTTCCACAAACTCTCAATTGTGCATTATCCCTGAAAACGCACACGCTAATAAGGAAGAAAAAAAAAAAAAGAATCTAGGGAGCTATGATTTCACCGGTTCTTTCCCACCAACATCTTTAAAGCAGAGGATGACACAACACTTGGAAACAAACACTTATTGGGCTGTGTGTGTTCTTTAAGAGTTGGTCTCATTACCATGTCTTTGAGTAAGCCGTCTTTTTAATACTGTCTTAGTGGACATTAGAGGGGATTTAGCTGGTATTATGGGTTTTACTGTGATGCTAATACTCTGACCATGTATTCTGCAATTTGAATAATCTATTACATTATTGTATATTAACCATCTACAGCTATTGGACTAGGTCATGATGGATGATTTCAGTTGTCACGGACAGCTTAGGTTCAATAACATTTGACCCTTTTACTTACTATTACTTAAAGTTCATTACTTAATCCTACAATTCATTCGGCTGTTGGTTTTTCATATTTTATGTTTTTTTTTTAGTTAATTAATGGAGGGTGTCTGCTCTTTTTGCTATGGTGGAAGTCTGACATGCCACTGTGGACACTGTATTCCTTCACTCCAGGATGCTGAGTAGGGATGCAGCCTCACTGTACTGAACAAATTGGAGGGGGATTTTTACTTCGCCAATACCGGGTTTACTCAATTTTTTACTTTGCTTCAGTCAACCTCAATTCTTGTACCACACAAAGATGTTGAATATCACTTAATTCAGCTACTCCTACTTTACGAGACACTTGGATTGGGTGAAGTAGCAAATATTTACAATATATATATACCGTATATATATATACCGTATATATATATATATATATATATATATATATATATATATATATATATATATATATTTATATTTATTGGTAATACTAAATAAACCATTATTGTTAATATTGCAGTAACTTAAATGCTTTATATTGACTTTTATTAGGTTGTTTGTTTACTTTTAAGCATAGATCAAAGGAAGCCAGTACACTCAGGCACTGCAGACCACCAAGATATTTATGAACATTACAATAAACCAGTTTTTGAGTTATGAAACAAAAAGAAATAACTTACAGACGTTTATACATGTGCTCCATGTTCTGGTCATTTGTTGCTGTAGCTTATAGTGCTTTATTAATTTAATAATGTGAAATTAAAGAAAGAACTGCTCTATGAATCTTTACTTATTTATCAAGTTTTGATAAGAAAAATCCGTAAAAGCCAGTTAAGAGAACATGTGTAAATGTCACGATATTGTTTATCATCGAAAGGTTTAGAAATTCTGACATATGACATAGTTTTACATATTCATGCCTAAAGCAGCATAATGCAAGAACAGCTGGTTAACCCTGTTAGCTGTCGATGGCATTTGGTTCAGCATCACCTCTCGGTGTATCACAATCAAGCTAGTGTGCACCCTTGATGTTCCATAAAGATGTAGTCCGTAAAAGCATGCTTTTGGGTAACTTGTTTGATTGCATTACTGCTGCACTGTTACTACTAGGACTACAGTATTGCTACTCTCCTCATATCCTACAGTATTACTGTAAAAGACATAAAGGAAAAAAAACTTTACCATTGGCCATCATTGTGTGACATTATCTGTGGTAATACATCAATCATATGAAGAATATGAAGTATCAGGATGTTATGATTTGACTGCTATGTTTTTTTTGGTTTGTTTTTTGGGGAGAATTGCCTAGTGCGTGTGGTATGTGTACTATTTAACGGCAAACTGATGTTGCTTTGCTGTAATTTTTCCCTGGAGAGCCTTTGCGGGCATATTGTCCAGGGAAAGCACATTAGCCGTATGTGTTGGTGGTATTGGTGGTTGGGAAGGTCTGCAATTTCAGCTGCCTGTTCCTTTGGCTCTGGGCGAAGGATTCCCTGCCATTTAATGGTACCTTAGACTGACTCAGGCTTGGCCCAGCAGGTTCCTTTTGGCTAACGCAAGTGACAGCGGGAACAAATCTCCTCCTCTGTTTATTTAATTGCTAACCGCTCCGGTTTGGAGGCCATGTTCAAAGGGCCGACTAGCAGAGAGCTGCCTCGCGTTCCCCTCAGACTTGGGTCAGCATGGGTCATCCCACATAATGAGTGGAAGGACTTACTTTACCGAGTCTGCCTCAACCCAAAGCCAGCACGTGGTTCCCATTTAAGCACAAGGGAAAGATTGCACCTTCATCTGCTGGGCATTTTTATGTGTTTGTGTGTGCAAGTGCACATATATACATCTGTTATTTAGCAATCTGTGTGTGCGTGCACACAGATGAGTGCGTATGTTTAAGAGTGTAAGTGCCTTCTCTGAGTGTGAGATCACTGTGTTTGTACTGAAAGTCTACACCACATGTCCAGCACATGTTGTCACGTTGTGACTGGCACACAGGCCATATTTATATCTGCTGGAGGAGCTCAGAGGCCAATGGCCAACCTGTGATGGGATGGAGTTCAAGGTAGACGTCAGAGCAGGACCTCACACACACACACACGTACAAACACACAGAGTTCGGTAGAGAGCAGGGTGGGCTAATCTTACAGATGCACTGTGCAAAGACAGCGAGGCAAGGAGACTGAGGGGCGAGATGAGAGGAGGGTGAGGGAGGAAAAACAAAGGTCGAGAGACTTGGAAGGACAGTATAAGAAAGGATGAAACTGAAAAAGTAAGTGAGATTGTTCTTTCAATGAAGAACTTGGCCAATTGAACTCACTCATGAGGAACTTAATTATTATTATTATTATTATTATTATTATTATTATAGCCATTGCAGAGAAAGGAATGGACAAAGGAAGAAGTCAATACCATTTCAAATGTTTTAAGAGGGTGATTTTTTAAAAACTATATTAAAATTTATTTATAAAGCCCTTTTCAAAACCCAGCTAACAATGTGCTTCACACAAGGCAGCAAATTAAAATTGTCACACACAGGGGGACCCTGTAGTAGGTAGTGGGAGGAGAAAGATTCCAATCGACAGCTTGTGCATTCTGTGTTTACCCACATACATGCATTTTTGTGTTACATAAGCGCTATACAGTTTTCAGGAGCTTTTGTTGTGTTGGGACATCTTTTGTGAAAACTGTTCACTCAACTTTTATGTATTTAGTATTAGTTAGTTTAGTAACTGTAACTGTAGACATACCAGATGTATTGGTGTTGCATTGGAGAGGTAATTGAGGTATTTGAGGAAATTTAAGTGATAGCTGTCACCTAACCTTTAAGTGATACTATACATATCTGTCCCATTAGAAACTATTTTTACAAAACATGTCACTAATATGCCACCTTTCTAGAACAAAACCTTTCAAGTGGAGAATGCTTTGTGCCCCTTCTAATTCATCTGTTATCTGATAACCCTGCATGTGTGCTATCAGACGCAATCTACAGGCTAAGCTAAGGAGGAGAATCCTTAGAATCCCCCCCCTTAGACAAAAGATGAAAAACTCACTTTAAAACCTAGGTTTGCCTCACAATTTGAATAAGAGGCCCTTTATTGGCCTCTTTTTTGTGGAAAATATTCACTTCGTTTTGATTTGTTATGGTCACTGCACAGATCTGTGCCCCTTGAACAAGATGGGCCCCTAAAAAAAGGCCTTTGATCTATTATCTAATCATTCTCATCTGTTTCACTCTTGGCTTAATACCACCCTCCCGTTTTGTGCTATTGTTACACAATCGAGACAGGCTGTAAGTGTTTTAGTGTGGGCATAGACCTGCACTGTCCAGACTAAAGAGGATAAACATACACACAAAGGAAATATAACATATATATTTTTAGGAATTACGTATGGACCAATCTAGTTTTTTTTTAACATCATTTTTTTTAATTAAATCAATCTGCGAGCTCATGTTTCATTTGCTCTGGCAGATATGTCTGGCTCCCCTCACGTTCAGACAGATTTCCATTCGACCAGGCCCGGGGCGGACCAATCACAACTGTTTATCTAATATGGGGCGGGTTTAAGACGATGACCGTCCTGTAGGTCTGTCCATCACAATGCCCCAGGCTCAGGAAACTGAGATCAAACTGTCAAACTAGGCAGTGCAGATCAAATAATATAAATAAAATCAAAATTCTGTTACTGTGCTGTCTATTTCCCTATTGCCTCAAATGTTTCAGAGACATATTTTAGTGTACTGTTTTAGCTGTAATTTGAGAAAGTTTGTTACCCGGCCATCTTTTTTTTCCTTACTGAAAACAGAACAAGCACCGCCCCAACATGCATGTGTCACTCAGCACTACAGCACAAGTTTGCTTTGATTGGTTGTGATTGGTTGGTTACATCCAGGGGCATTTTGGTCTGCACCGTTGATAACGCCTGTATAAGGGATTTAATTATCACCTAAAAGAAGTATTTCAGATGTTGTAAAACTGTACCTGCACTCTGTATCTGCACTATGTAAGCTTTCCATAGAATTTCTGAATTACTGCAAAAGTGAGTCCTGTGGTCAGTACACACTTCACATTTTCAGCATTAATTAAAAAACAATACATTGTTGTAGTTAAGCATTTAACTCATTTACTTTCATGAACTTTTATATTGAATTAAAAAGGGGATAAATTACAAGTTAAAATCAAGAGCCATCTGTGTCTTCTCCCTCATGCAGCCCACACATGAGCCCACTAGTGGGCAGTAGAGGCAGTTGCAGCACACGAGTCATGGTCCTCAGTGAAAAAATTGGTGTTTACACCTACCAACTGGTATGATTAACGGCTGTGTGTGTTCTCTTCCGTGGGATAGATGTGTTATGGTGGTGGAATGATCCAAGTTTAGGGCGGATGAGGTGGGAGTCACAGGATCTCACACAAGATTTGTTAATTTGTTTAATTCCTCTGAGGAGGTTTCTTCTTCTCCTCCAGTAATCAGCACCTCCTCCTTTTCGCTCATCAGCCGGAGGAGCTGGGTAATTACACAACAGCTGTAGGTGCAGCTGTTTTAATGGCTGCAGCTTGTAGTGCACTGTCAGGCTTCATAGCTACAGTGCGATGATGATGTACTGTGCGTGTCATTCATTCATGGGTCTTGTGTGTCTGTGTGTGAGAGAGAGTGCAGCTACTAAGACTACACTTACATGTTCACGTTGTGTGTGTGCAACTCTGCGTACGCATGTGGTTTTACTCTGTGTCTAACTGTCAGTGCATCCAGCCATGTTTTTTAGTGAATGTAGCCCACAGTGGAGCATGTGGTATTGTTGTGTCATACTGTTGCTGTTTGCTTAGTGCCCTGCATCACTCCTAGCTGTCCACAAGCTATGTGGGAGGCTGTTTCCTCTCAGGATGGGAAGCTGTTTCAGCCGCACAGTTGGCCAAACATTTATTCTGGCCTCTATGAGTACAGTGCAATTACCCTAAATCCACCACATACTCACTAAGATTTTTAGCAATTATGTTGCATTATGTATGCATCTCGTATGCCACCCTGGTATGCCAACTGTTCCCACCTCTGTCTTTGTCAATTTCAGATTCACATATGTGTTATTGTCATCAGTGTATTCAAGCACAGTATGTCTAGATCAGGTTGTATGTATAATGTAAAGCCCTTAGTAGTAGGGGCTTGGGTTTGTATTTATCCTTGATTGTCTCTGGGTTCTATCCAACACATTGTGTTAAGAAAGAACCATTGTCCTGAGGCTCAGGGCAGTTTGCCCCTGTCCTGCACCTGTTGTATTTTAGGGACTCACCACTCACCTTATTTGGCAGTGGAAGGAGAGTGTCACTGGCCAGTGGATTGCTTGGATCTCCTGCCACTCCCTCTGTGCATTGTGCACCTGACAGCACCCTGTTCCTCTAATCACCAAATGATGCACTTCCTCCCATTTCTCACCACTCTGTATTTCTCACTCACACACTTGCAATATTATAATAATTGTCACTGATAACCTGCTTTGCCACAAAAGGAAAAGTTATTTAAAAAATTTCTTTACTTAAACTTATATCACATGCTTCTGTCAGCTGCAAATGTTGCAATCTTGTGAGGCTTCTGTAATAACAGTTTGATACCTCCATAAAACTATATTGCCATGACTAAATGACAGACACCGTAACACTTGGATTTTGCTAATTTAACCTGCTTGTTTTGTTATCTTTCTATAAACTGGTTCTTATTGTTTTCGAGCTACTGATAGACCTATCTATCAGAAGTGCCACTAATAAGGACTTTGAACTTTATCCATATTGAAAGAGTTCTCAAAATGACACTCATGCACAGTGCATGATCCAAAGTAAAGTCCACCAACAGCCACAAACCCAGACTTGATCCCACCTTATCTGAGAATTTTCCAGGCAACTCTGATGTTAATCATGTTCTGCATCCCCACTGATATTTAGCAGATATGTACCATCTGGCCCTGAACTCTCTTTTCCACAATAAAACATCTCTATCATGGGTGATATAACTCTGTGTTTCTTTCTTCTCTCTTTCTTCCTCTGATCGGCACTGTGGGTTAACGCTGTGGGGATGACTCCTCTTCAGTCTAGGACACAACTGTTTGTCGGAATCATGTCACATCCGGGAAGTTTATGTGTATGTGTGCAAGTGTGTGTGCCTTCCTCCATTTGCATGCCTGTTAGGGTGTGCCCGTCTGTATGATGCTCATAGACCAGTGTGTATACACGTGTGTTTGTGTCAGCGTCTCTGCATTGGAGCATATGTGTCTCCATGCGTGTGAGTGCATTATGAGTGAAACAGCGTCTGGCATGAAGATCAAAGTCCCTCCATAACTCCTTAGTCAGTCGGTCGGCCAGCCAACATATTGCCAGTAAGCTCCACTCACCACGGGGGATGTTGAGTTATTAGACTCAGATTATTTCAATTACAACACAGTTGTTCAGTTTGTGAGAAATTCACAGTCTCTCTGTATTTGTCTTACTTTGTTTACAACTCTATCATAATCGATAAAACTAATTTGTATTGTTATTGAATGCTTTAAAATGGTAGTAGAAGTTAAAGATCATTGCAATGTTCAAGTAATGGTTGCCATCAGAAATTGTCTGTGATATTTTGGTTTATATATATATATATTTAAATGACTGAGCATTTTCCTGCAGCGTCACTACACTATTACTTAAGATAAACACACAATGACAACATTATAATGGGCATTTTGACAAACTGATCTTCTGTTACGAGAGTCAGAAGTCATTTGTCTTGTTATCTCTAGAGGTGTGTTGACTTTCACATAACAGGCCAATGGCATGTTGACAAGAGGAAGTGCCCTTACTTTGATAGAGGAGATGGGAGTTGTGGCCCTGCAAACAGGGATGTAGTAAAACTGTGTGTGTGCGTGTGTATATATGTATGTATATGTATATTTATATGTATATGTATATGTGTGTGTGTGTATATATGTATATATATATATATATATATATATATATATATATATATATATATATATCTATCCCACAATTGTCATTATGTTAATGTATAATCATTAAGTTTACTGAATATTAAGTATAAGTCATTGTTTATTTGGATGTATAATAGCTGTGGAAATCTACTGGTTTGTTTCAGGGAATTCCTGTAAGTGAAATATGTTATAATTACTACTAGAATTTGTATTTGCAACCGGAAAATAACTTTATGTAATGTGTATGGGTTTTAATGTACTGTGTTATCATCTATTGGGCAGCACTGTAACCAGATGGTACAGTAGATAAACTGGTAACTGCCAGAATCCAGTAGGTAGATCACTGTTCTCTACAATATTAATCTCATTCAATTAAACCTATTCTGTTTTTTTTTTTTTTTTTTAAAAAAAAAACATTTCCTAGCTTCTCAATATGTCACCCCCTCCTGGGTGTCCTTGCTAATGAAGTGTGATGCTAGTGATGAAGTGTAACAGCGGCTGGTTTGGAGGTGCTGTGCCAGTGACAGGGTGGTCCCAGCCTCACACTGCTGCTGCTGGCACCCTCATGCTCATCATGCACACATTGTTTGATGGCACCTGGCCATAAGAGGGGTGATGGCGGAAAGCCCGGTGATGATCAGACTTATCCTCATTGCTGCACTGTGTTCTGTGTATGTAAATCCGTGTTTTCATTAATCCAAAATGACAGAACCGATCACTTTTGTATTAATTGTATGTAATACACTGGTAACTTGAATTCATGTTTATTGCTTTCACTGTTCAATGATGGCTGGCCATATAGGATGGGGAATACATTCAGTCTGGAAAGCCTATAAAGTGGTATAAGTTCTCATTGTTCTTAACTCCTTTCATTTTTATAGGCATTTGTTTTTATTCATTGGTAGACAACATTTTGGATTTGATCTTTACTAACTGTGCACATTATATTGATGTTTTCCAGCCCAAGTTCATAATTGCTAAAAACCTATTATGGTCAACACATGCCCAACAGTTCCGATGACATCTCTTATTCTGCTGACAAAGTTTTGTTTTTATTCAGCTGGCATCTTAAGATGGCAGCATGACTTACCTGATTTTTGTTTTGTTTATGAGCACAGTGCTGATCACTTCCAGTCTTTGCAGACTCAAACTCAGGTTGTTTAAAAAAGCTTGATTGGTATTCTAGTCATGTGATGCTCCTGAATGGGCCCGTATTTCCCCAGTTCAAGGATAGATTCAATTATTCTGTCTGATGCCAACGATGCGTTGGAGCATCATAGGATGGGCAACTGTAGGAAGAAAGGACTGTAGAAATATATGTTGAAAGAATAAATGAAGAAATAATCTTAAATGTCAGAATTTTCCAATGATTCCATAGTTGCTATGCAACATAGCTAGCTTGTAGAAATGCAAAGTGCAAAAGCATACAGTATGTGCAAGCATCATGTCAGCCTATCACCATACCATGCCTTACCAACATGCTAACTTTGGTAACATGCTTAAGATAGCAATAGCATGAATAACCCATTGTACTCCCCCCACATAACTTTGATGGACTGCATTCCCATAATTCACATGGACCTTGTCTTTGGAGTCAAGCAAGTACAAACCCAATAGTCTGTACGTGCTAAAACTGAACTTGTGTGGAGGCTTTTCTCAATTTATGTGCATTTCTTTGAAGTGTGTTCTGTCAAATGGAGGTTCAACTTTAAGAAATTAATTTATCAGCTGGTCATCCTTTTTGGTGTCCATCACGTGCGATGATGGATCTTGGGGTAAACCTAACAGGGTTAGGGAGGTGAAACTGTCTGTGGACACAGCCGGTTTCAGTTTCAAATTGGCACACAAATGGTTTGAATTAAGGCTGGAAATGTGGAGGCCGTGCATGTAATGGAAGTTGAAGTGGTGGGTCACTACTGTTCCAGCTTTTTGGTATATTCATACCCTTCTTCAGATTCAGTTTTGATTGTTCAAATCAATTACAAGTCCTCACATCAAGACTATATGAAACCCAGTTTGTTCTGTCTTCCCTATGTGCCAGTGTCTCTCTTTTCAAGTTTATCATGTTGTATATTTGCATTCATACCATTGCATTGAGAATACTTCTGATTAATCAGAGAGTGCGCAGGCTCTGATGTAACAGTGCCAATACTGTTTGAAATTAATATACAGAGGTGGAAGGCTGCTTCTTTCAACTGTCAGTAGGCCACAACTTCTCCAGCTGGAGAAGTAAAGTTACATGTATTCCAAGTTTGACAAAGACAGTTCCAACACAAAGTTTTTATTGAAAGAGTGTGCTGCCCCACAACATGAATAAACAATACTATCTTTTGAACATTGGCAAGTGTGGCTGTGGCATAAGTTGCATAAAGCAAGATGTGTATCATCAATCAGCTAGCCACTATTCTAGACAGAGAAAATGTCTAATGATGCAATAATAGATATCCCAAAAGTATTGACCGGGGGAGCATGTCCGTCCATTTGGAGGGACTCAGAGATTTATTAGGGTCAGGCGATAATATCCAGCAGTGAGACTAATCTGTACACATGTGACCTGGCACTTCAGAAGGCCAGATGTTAGAAGGGCGAATTGTGTGCATGGTGATGCCCTCACAAACCCCCATTAACACGTGGTCATAAAGACAAAAAACAGGGTAGATGCTAAGAAGATATACTGTATGGAGTTTATTTAGCTTACAGCAATAAATTAATTTGATCAGTGCATATATAATGGTATCGGGCTGTTCTGATCTTGGGACATTACATTACTACTTTTGGGGATTTAATACAGGCAGGCAAAAAGAGGTATTTTAATAATAATGTTCCTTGTAGCCTACATTTGTTTTTCATAATATCCCTCATCTCCTCAATTCTGCTCATTTCCCATCTTATTTGCTTAAGTGGGTAGTTCTGTGCATCATATCCCTATTGCATTTCAGAGAAATGTTACTTACTATTAATTGATTTCTAATGTATCACATTATGACTGGTTGGCCCCTGGGTGAAAAAATAAAGTGGCTTTTCCTGAACTGTTGGTGTTGGACACCACAGCAGAAATTAAGTCATTAACTATCCATCTCTAGTGTGACTATTTAAACAATAATAGAAAGCCCATTATGAATAAATAAACTGACATTTTTATTGTCGTGCTAGACGATTTTTAGGAAAAGAAAGTGGCTGTGTTTATGTGTCCTCGCTCCTAACATGTCAGATGGCCAAACACATTTTTAGAATTATTTCTTTACTGAGACTCATCTTCCATAGACAGACATTGCACATTTCTGTTTTTTGGTCTTTATTTTAGTTCTTTTTTTTGGCAGGCATTCAAATGATTTGTTGGGTTTGCACTCAGTTTAAAACTGGTAAAAACTCTGAGGTTTGAGTGAAACTCCCCCTAATCCTCACTCCCCACTGTTCCTCAGGGTGAGTTTGTTTACAATAAGCAGCCGAGAGCAGAGAAAAAGAAAGAAGTTGAAAGAAACTCTTCCAAGACTGTGAAACTTCTTGTAAATACCATAATTGCCCTGAGTTGTATCATCATGCTGAGTGCCCCATGTGTGCCAAGTGAAGTTCCAGTTACATCCAGAGATGTGTGTGTTTTAGTTGGCAACAAAGCACTACCCTCTATACACAGTCAGTCACACCAGGACCAATTGGTAACAGTTGTGGTCAGACCCCCTTGCTCTGCAGCAAGGGATACAAGAGGAGGGTTGAGTGAAAAAACTGTCTGTCATACTTCAATCTTTCTCTATATCCTCAGGAGAAGTCATCTCCTGAATAAGCACAACAGAATTAGCCCCACTGAGTCAGATTGTGTTTAAATCGGTTAGAGAAAACAAGCTTTTTCTCTGTGCGCTGTGCCCTCTCTGGGAACGAGTCCTACAATAACACACAGAGTTAATACAGCACATCCTGGAGCCACGCTGGGGTGTCACTGTTTATGGCAGTGCCTCCACCACATGCACACACACAAACCAAAACCACTACTTCTATAGCCTCTGTGAAAACGAGTAAGCAATTTCCAGAGGCTTGGGGCGAATATAGATCTGGGATGCAGGAATTTGATCATTAAAATAGAGAGCGTCTCCCAAACTTCTCACCATGCTCCTGCATGTGAGTATCATATTTGCTGTCTGACTTGAATTAGGCTTTATAATATCATGTGATGATGGGCTTTGAATTGGATGTTTAGGTCTCATGCTAGACTTGCATTTACACAATGTGCTATCCATTGACTATCTGTGAAGG
This sequence comes from Sander lucioperca, assembly GCF_008315115.2. Classification (NCBI taxonomy): domain Eukaryota; kingdom Metazoa; phylum Chordata; class Actinopteri; order Perciformes; family Percidae; genus Sander; species Sander lucioperca. Next base: position 7,300,230 of record NC_050176.1, read on the forward strand.
AATGGGTGAGGATGCTTAACTGTCTTGATTGTGTAGTCACAGGCATTGCAGTGCTACATGGCTCTGGGTCCTGGCAGAATAATATCCTAAAAGATAAGACCAGAGGATATTTCACACAGGATGCTTCATGTCTGAATCCTTGAATCTCAACCTATAATGCACACACAAGCACTGTATTTCTCTCTCTGATTTGTCCTTTTCCCTATCACTGCTTCTTTGTATGTCTCCGATTCTCTGCAACTCTCTCTATCTCTCGGTCTATTCAATGAACAATAATTAAAACCTAATGAGCAACATATTTTCAGAAGTATTATCTGGGCATGCTTGTTGTCCGCGCTTTGGCCTGACGCTTGTTTTTCCGTTATCCTTGCCCCCTACATGCCTTTGTAGGTCTGGATAATGTATCACAGCTCTGCAGTTCTTTACTGACCTTGAATCTGGCTTGTTTTGTTGTTGATTAAGTTGAATCAAAGTAAGAGTGATATTTAGCCAGAGATGTTCACAAGTCATTTTTTGGAAGTCCAAGTCGAGTCTCAAGTCTTTGAGCTTGAGTCCAAGTCAAGTCTCAAGTCTTTTGCCACGAGTCCAAGTCAAGTCTCAAGTCTCTGGCCATCTGATCTGTCCCTAACACTGTATTGTTAAATCTTATGAATTCAAAGCATGTCCTGTAGCTACCATCCTAGTACAGTATCAAAATCAGTTGTAGGATAACTTTATGGGGTCTACTTAACACATCCCTCTAGCCCTCAGACCTGGTGAAATATTAACCTAAGTCTGTCACATCATATGGATACAACTATAAAGATACAGGGCCCTATTTTAACGATCTGAAACGCAAGTATCAAACGCCAAACGCAAGTAGCTTTGTAGGCGGATCTCGGGCGCTTTTGCTATTATACCGGTGGGATAAATGACTTGCGCCTGACGCAAATCTAAAATGGGTTGGTCTGAAGTAGCTACATTACTCATAGGTGTGGTTTGGGCGTAACGTGCAATAAATCAATCAGAGCGTTATCTCACATTCCCTTTAAAAGCAGGTGCGCTTGTTCCATGGTGGATTGCTATTATAATGGCGGAATTGCTAGGTGCACGCTCTTAATACATCCATGGGCCCATGCCAGGAGCGTTGTCACAGCCGAGGAGACCGATGTTTGCTATTGATTTTTCCTTTTGACAAAATGTAAATTTTGTATGTAAAGTCACAAAAACATACTTTCCGATGTTTTGGGCTCACTCTTACTGAATCACTAGGTTATGAATGCATGGTGATATTTTTGCAATGTAGTCTAACATTAGACCGGGATTACCTCACTATAGACGATGCAGCTCTTCTGTCTCTCCTCTCCCGTACTGCTGCTGGGGCATCGGCACATGCAGTTTAACATCACATCTCCTTAAGTCCTCTAATATTTCCTCATTTGTCATCAACACATCCATGATTCATGGAAATATTGTGTAAAACAAGGTCATATTTTTCCTTGTATTTATGTATGGTTTGCAAAAATGGGAACTGCTGGGTCCGTGAGATGAGAGAAGCAAAGTGTATGCGCGGTGTGCACACTCTACATTACGGCCAAGCATGTGCCCTTAAAATAGCATCTGAATAAAGCGCCACTGACTTTAGACTAGGTTTTTCGTGGCGGAACTGTTTTCTGAAACTGCAAAATAGCACTAGGGAACGTTTGCGCCGGAACATGCCTCCTCTTTTTGCTGAACTGCCCCCGGGAGTGCAAGTTCATTCCCTAATTTACCGACGTAAGTCTGTTGAGGGAAAAGTCCGCTGTGCGTCGGGTGCAAAATAGGAATGATACATGCGTCGGTGTACAAAGTCAATTGCGCTGGGTGCAAGATAGGGCCCACAATTTGCCTGTTCCCAGCATTAACACAACACTTTGCGATGGTTAGCTTGTTACCTGTGATGATATATGCTAAATGTAACGTCTCTTTCACTCAAAGAAATGTCTAATGTCGAAGTGGAAATCAAGAGAATAGTGGCAGCGCCACACCAGTTACAGAACAACATGCATCTCAGTGTCAGTCCAAATTACGCACAATAAGCACTTTGAACTCACTGATGTAATGCCATTTATTTTCTAAGTGTTGAAACTTCAACACTTAGAAAAAGTCCAGCGTGAGGGAGATCCGACTCAGAGGAGGAGAAGTTAGTGAGGCCAGCGTCTCCACGGCAGGTGACAGTGCACATGGATCCACTGCGCCACGCATGGATGAAATAATGAAATAGTAAATAGGACTAAAGTAACAGAAATATGTGCAGAATTAAGACAGTCAAGACGGCCCAGTGTTTGGTGGACCGGATACACCTTGTTCACTTAATAGCCTACAAATCACCCACGGGATCAATTACGCATAACATGAGTTTGCCCACCCGAAACAGCATTTGTCCCGCCTCCTGTGCGCCATGGATGTCTGAGCCTCAGCAACCACTAACTATAAAGATACAATTTGCCTGTTCCCAGCATGAGCACAACACTTTGCGATGGTTAGCTTGTTACCTGTGACGATATATGCTAAATTTAACATATCTTTCACATTAGCAAGTGACTGACCTATTTGGGTGCGTTTTGAGATGCCTGATGAAGTTCGACGTTGTTGATCCGGCATCATTTGTCTTGGTGCCACACACACACCTTGCATGTAGCTGTTCGCTTACTGCCACTGTTTACAGAGTTATTGAAAGCAAAACTAATGACAAAAGGCACAACTCCGGGAGGACTCTCAATGCATTTTTTGATATGTGAGTGTGCGCACATAAGGCATAGCACATGCGTTACGTTGCACATTATGGCAAAGGGCAGGGGACGTGCAGCTCGTCATACATTTCCCCAACGTATATGCGCAAATAAAAGAAAGTAGAAATACATGAATAAATTTAGATTTAAAAAGCAATAATTTCATGAAAACAAGTTGTTGACGAGTCTCGAAGCTCGAGTCTGAGTCAAGTCTGAAGTCTTTTGGGTCGAGTCGCAAGTCAAGTCTGAAGTCAGCTGTTGGTGCGACTTAAATGCGACTTGAGTCCGAGTCTCAGACTTGAGTCCCCATCTCTGTATTTAGCCTATAAATTGTTTGGAGGGTGGTAACCGAGCATTACTTCTAAGTCTACTAATTGCTCAGTGAGGTGGTTTATGATTATTTTGAGTTCTGATGAAGGAACTGGGCTGACGGGAGTTTTTTATTTCCTCCAAGCAGCTGACATTCAGCTGGTCAGCACCTCCAAATCATGCCGTAGTAAGAAAGTGAGTCACTGCTCCACGTGAAGGAAGTATCTTGGGTCTTGTTCACAAGAGGGGCTAAAAGTGCTGACGCAGCAGGCAGATGACAAAGAACTAGTGGTGATGAAGGCCGACTGTAGCGTCACCTCACGTCGCCTGTGTCTTGGCCAAAAGGTTGCACTTGAACGGACCGCAAAGGCTACAGTTGACGGCCAACTAGCATGAACGTTCTGCGTCTGCATGAGAGGAAATAACTCGGCGGTAATTTATTTGTCATTCAAAAAGGGAAAAACAGATATACAAACAGTTGCAATGATACATACAACTAAACAGCGTTTGCTCGAATTAGCCAGCAGCACCACAGATCCTACGGTGCTTTACTCCACTAGTTGACTAGGCAGATTGTCCATCTCCCGGTCTGTCATAGGTTCTTAAGGCAAAGAAGTCTCCCTGCGGTGGGGAAAGAGGGACCGAGCAGCCAGCTGCTGATGGCTGGATAGTTAGCTAGCTTGCTAATTCAACCCAACATGCCCTTATGCTAAACTGGTTACAGAAAATGAGCAGAACAAAGTTGTTACTCATCTGATAATAACAATGTGTTTTCCTACTATCTGAATGAAACATTAAGTTCTTAAATTGTTACGTCCTGATTGTTACTTATTTAGTGGCTGACTAACTAGCCTGCTTGCTCGGGGGCTCAGTTCTCAGTCTAGCACCAACCACGGTGCAGAGGAAGAGAGGTCTACGGTCTCTAGATTATTTTATTAGTTATTTGTAATGTGTAGGTATGTACATCTGTTTAGACATGTCTATGTTGAAATAAATATACCTAAGTAGGTACAGTATGTATCTCATACATTAATCCCCTTTGGACATAATAGAAAATTCAATCGTCATTTTTGGCCAGTTTTGACAGACCCATGTATTGTATTGATCAAATGAGATGAAGATGAAAAATGAGAAGGACCTTCTGTGTATGCCCTGTTGACTTCTGTCGTTTGCTTGCTGTGTGACACCTTCAGTCCAGCTATGAGGCTGATGGGTGGGTATGCTGTAAACACCCAGAAATGAAGTGACAATGCTAAATCTGCCTGTGTACACCCTGGAATATTGGAATAATTTAACTGTAAGAGACTTGGCCCTTAAGTATTTTCTTCCAGTCCGTGCCTTGGCTACATAATCATTTAGCCAGACCAGCAGCAGCCAATCCTGAGGATAGTAGTGTGTTTGTACGTGATTCCAGATGACGCTCCCAACAGGGATGGAAACAGACCTGTTAACTAGTTAGCCCCCAGAGAGCAGGATGGCCACAGCGAGAGGGTGTTTATATAAAAGCTGCAAGTATTGGAGCAGAGATGAAATGGTGTTGAGATTGCGCAGAGAGTCAGCAACATGAGGGAGTAGGTGACGTCATATGAGAGCAACATCTGTCTCCTATTGGCATGTGTGCTCCAGGGCCCTCGTGCCTCTACACAGAAGAGCCAGGTTTTACATACATTGTTTTTTGTGTGAATAAAAGGCACTGTAGCAGAGAAACAGAATAGAGAGATGGCATTCCTGTTGCTTTCAGCCTTAGTATTTATAATTGACCACAGTTTCACATGCTCTGGCAGCATCTGCTACTTTTAGTATTTTATAAAAAGTGATTTACAACAATGATAAAATGCAATGCGTGTCTTTTTTTGTGCAAATTGTTGCATATAGATTCTTATATTTACAATTTTATCTGCCGGGCTATTTTACAGTGTAATAACTGAGGTAATACATCACCTTATTCAAAAGAATTGATCTTCCTTTTTTAGACTTGAACTTCTGGTCATATGGAATCTGTTTAGCAGTCAAACAGTCTACTAGATATGTGGAATCTATATTCTAAGCCTCATTTTATGCAACAGCACCTGTTGCTGAATTTTTCACTGATTTCAAAAGAGAGAAAGTATCTTCTGGAACCTACGTGAAAAGAGATAGCATATATGGACAGAAAGTCAAATTATATTGAGAGCTTTGCCTCTTTGCTGCCATATAATTGTTCTTGTTTTCACATTGACTGTTTACAAAACCACCTAATTTTTTTTCAGTGTTTTTGTTTGTTGTGAAGAGAACACAACAGAGACTATGGTGACGAGTCACTGGACCCAAAGAGAGCTTTCTAATGGCCTCTTGTTGTACATGCAGTAGATTTAATTAGGAAAGGGCATACTCAAGCTCTTCCACAGCAAGAACAATCTGCTAATGTGGATGCTGATATATATTCAGTCCCTGTCCACAGTGGAGACAGACAGAGCTCTGAGGGGCTTTCATTTTATTTGAAAGTATCTCTATTTAGATCCTGAGCACATGTTCATCTTCAAGTTATGGAGCACTTAAGCAGTACTTATTTGTGTTTGAGGTTTTTTTTATGTTATTACATTACGTTTTTTTTAATTAATGACATGATATGTTTAAGCATCTTGTCTGTAGCGTATAGCATTTAACTTTGACTTGTTTATCACTGATGTTGACAGAAATGTATTTAATAAGCTGCAATTATTAAGATAAGTCAAAATTATGAACTGCAGATTTTCAGCAACATGTAGCTCCAGAGATTAATGCTGTCAGTCACCAACAATAACAAAAAAATAAGACTATAAAAACATTTAGAATTCACATTACCATTCATTTCCAAATAATCGCATTGCCCATTGTGCTTTAGAGGACAAATAAGCATAAATGAATGCATCGTAAAGCAACTGGCAAAAAATGTCAGTATGTTTGTGCACGTGTCATGCTCTCCCACACTGTGGCTTTGGAGGTTTATCCAGTGTAATAGCATTTTAAACAAACAATCCTTGCCTGAAACAGGGCTTTCTTTGTGGTCTGGCAGATCCAAGCCAGGGCCAGCAGCTGTCATACATGGAAGCAAAAGTTACAATAGGAAATTGAGAATTATGTTGTTAGAAACATGACTTGATAACAGGGTGAATTGAAGGACTATGCTCGTGAAAATCCAGTACCTTGTAGCGCTACCATTCTGGAAAATTTAATTCAGCGTTTCATTGCCGCTGTAGTTAAAGGCTACTTCCTAGCACTGCTCTATCTCGGCACGGTTAAGAATTTATCAATAAATTGAGATGTTATTGCAGGGTCTGGACTGAATCAAGAAACTTGGCAGCAGCAAACCAAAAACATCCTTTATGAGTAGTTGGAGTGGCACGCGGCACAAATGGTTCAGCCTCTACACCCCTTTCCCTGCCAGTAAAGGAAGAGTGTCTTCCTTTTAAATTGTTGCCTGATGCGTAGATGATGATGTGGGAGTCTCCAGGGACACTGTACATACGGCGCTCTCACGTCTCCCCTCTCCTCGTCCTTGCCCCTTCACACTCTGGCCCTCCAAACTGACAGGCTTTACTTTTCTTCCTCGAATTATTGGTGCAACGTAATTATCAGCTGTCAGCCAAAACACAGTCTGTCTCGTCAAGCTGCGATGACTCCTAGTTGAGGAAACATGTTCTCTCACCAATCCAATTTAAAGGCAGCTAGAGCTTAAGACAAGTGTTCTCACAAAGACAAATGCTGCAGATGACCCAGAGTACTCACCTGTGGGAATTTGGTAACATTTTGAGAATACGGAAAGCTTAGATCATATTGACTGTGTACTATTTTACCATATACTGCGTAGCAGCAGTGATACAAATGTGTTCCCTCCCTGGCAGGAACAGTCTGTTTAACTTGGCACTGAACTGTGTTTTGTGGATGAGTCTAGCTTCCCATTCCTGTAAAACTTCCTTTTATCAGAGGCTGATACAAGTCTGTGAAGAACTTCCCTTTCTTCGAATCAACCTTGGTTTCTGTTCAGCCGCTAATTTAGCTTTTTTTTGTCTTTTTCAATTTAAAAGGCTACTGGAGAGGATCTATCATCACTGGTGGGGTAGAAATAAAAAACAGGCCACAAATGTAGATCTCCAAACAGGGTTAGGATGAAACAGCCAATTTGAGTTCAGTATCGTAATAAATCTCCTGATTTACAACGCGAGTATTGAGCCATGTTGTTTTGAATACTATTTATTGCTCATATTTATTCATAATGTTGTGTCATCTTGGCAGTTGGGCTAATGACAGAGACTGATAGATTTTGCAACAGGAAGAGAAAATATACATCTGCAGATCTGATGAAGTTTTAGGTACATTAGTTTATATTTGTTTCAGTTCATATTTTGTTTCAGTTTTAAAAGTCAGTCATTGGTTCCATTTGCCATTTGTGACTGGGTTCTGACTCAAAAACACAAATCCAAGTTGATCTTATCTCTAACCAATATCACATTTTAATGCCTAACCTTAACGAATCAAGAATTTGGAAATCTTTTTCAGCAGTTATCTGTTTTTGTTGTTGGGCCAGACCTCTTGAGATGCCATGTCAACACAGTGGCTAGCTCTAACAAATCACACAGGCTTCCATCTGGACAACCTTCAAGTCGGGAACTCCTACTGAAGGACCCTAGCCACACACACACACACACACACACACACACACACACACACACACACACACACACACATACTCTTTCTTTGGACGCCCGCACATAGTCCCTGAAGCCTGGGCTTACGTCTTTAAAACTCATGAACAATAAGGGCCTGATTAAATCCAGAATGGATTCAGGAAGTAGTGAAACCATTTGAAAGCGCGAGGAGTGCTTTCACACAGCCCACTCCCTCCATCACCACCACTCATGTCTGTGCCTTGGCAGCCTCTGCCTTTTGAAGTTGTTGACTGCTCTGATGTCAATTCTTCGTCTTTTATGTAAAAAAAAAAAAAACTTCATGAGGTCTTAGTAATGGTAGATAGCAGCGTAATACGAAGCAGAAATTAACTTTATTGACTTTATCTCCTCTTTCTTTGTCTCTCAGAAATCATTGACGACCTCGCACATCTTGTGGACAAGACAGACGACAGGATTCGTAACGAGACACGAAGGGTGAAGCTGGTGGAGACCAAGTCGGCCTCCTGCGGTGAGACAAAAAGAATAGCATTTCCCTTAGACAACATGTAATTAGACATACAGGACCCATCATGTAGCAAATCAAAATTATCTTTACCATTTAGGAATTGAGCAATGTTGTTGCTATTGCTATCCTCAGTAGCAATACTTTTCAGAGGAAAACAGCTGCCATGAGAGGTGTGTTAGCTGGCTAAAGCTAATCCATGGAAAGCATCAGCCAGGCTCAGTTTGCCCTGTGAAACGCCGGACGGCATTGCCATGGCAAAGGCTACATTGTTGTACTAGGAGATCTGGCTAATAGGCAGTCACATACAGAAGCAGAGCAGGCAGCAGGAAGGTCAGCCCTCAGAATGCCTTGTTCTGTTGGTTGTATCCCCATGGTGCCCGAGCGTGAGTTTGTTTGAAGATCCCAGAGCTTATATTGTGTTAGAATCACGACTCTTTCTGTCTTTCTTTTTGTTTAACTTGTTATTTTGCCACCCCAACTCCCTCCTCCCTCTCCTCAGTTCCAGGCTGAAGAATATTCATGGGGCATGCTTGTGTATGTGTTGGCCATGTATCTATGGATTTATTGTGCATATTTTTTGAAGTGTGTGTGTGTGTCAGACCTCTGTGAATGGAAAATTCCCCCATGGTCTTCTTCACTCTCACCTCAATGCTCGATTTTTTTCCATTCCTCTCTGTCATCCCCTGTTCATCTTTTTTTTTGTTTGACACTCGTCTTTGTGTCAAGCAGAGAAAGAATTGAAAATACTACATGCCACAAATTGTTTGAAGAGCTTTCCCTCTTTCTCCATGGCAGCATGTTTATAATTCCTTAGCTTTAAGGCTTTATTTATTTTTGAAACCACCTCTCATCCAAAGCCGGCATTTGGTGTTATGTCTCAGCCGAGGCCTTGTGAAGCTAGAAACGTCTGGCTTTGACAGGCGAGAGCATACTTAACATAACTATTGGTAGTTGCCTCATTGTAAAAGAGGCATCTTAGTTTTTACAGACCAAAGTTGTTCTTAACGATGGAAACATTTCCAGAAATTTGAAAAATGTTCTTTACTGTAGGATTATCAATATAAATCATCAGACATTTACGTGTTGACATAGTTTTGTGTACATGTTTGCACCAGAGATCTCCAAAAAACAGTTGAAAGCTGGAGAAGAGTAAGCTATGGGAAGGGTCATCTCACCTAAAGGGAAGGACCCACATATTGCTCAACCATGGTTCTTGTGGCATACTGTTCATAATGGTGCCTGTAGTGTTGTGAAACAGCCTTGTGTCGAAACATAGTGGGGTTTTCTACAGCAAGGACTATTGGAAACATCTATCTCCTAAATGTACACAAGACTTAGACTTGATTTAACTGCATTAAAGCATTATTTTCCAAGTTGAAATACCTCATCATTTTATTCTATCCAGTAGTAAAAGGAGACCAATGGAAAAAAGCTGCAACATGAATCAAAAAATAAATGAAAAAAAAATACTTTTTTTAAGTGAGTATTTCAAAGAAGGCTGTTCCAAAGCTGAGGTTGCACAACCACAATCACATTTATAAACTCACCCTCAATACCTTTTAAGTACCCAAATGTGTCCACAGCATTGCTGTCAGAGTGTAAAAACCATTTCAAACAATATATGAAAATGTTTATATTGGAAATAGTTACCAACCCTGCCTTTAAAACGTTTGCTTGGCAATGCCTGATCCGATTCTTAGTCTTGTTGACTTTAATCAAATATTTACTGATTTAAATCATATTTTCACTAATTTTAGACTATGTTTTATTGAACACTAAATAAAACACTTCTGTGAAGTTTATTTTTTTTAACTGAAAAAAGGGATTTAAACATGATTAATAGTGTTGAAACTTGGATATCGATTGACAGTGGTAGCAAGATTTTCAAACAATACCCATCCTTTTTTTTTTAAACCGCTGGTCCAATGTTGTCACCTAAAAAAGCTAAGCCTGATTCACAGAGTCATTACCACTTGTTTTAGATGATGTTGGTGGGAATTGAGGAGTAGAAGCTTTGAGTATGGTTGGATTAGTGTGGCAGATTAGTCTACGGGACCAAAGGGTCTCTTGGAGAGTAGTGTGAGTTCCCCAGAGCTTAGGCCTCCCCATCAGGCAACATCAGTGCTTGAGCAACCCTTCTCAACAGAGCTAATCCTCAGTTTGTTGAGGGCCACTTCTGCAACCCTGTGAATCCCGCAGGTGGCTCGCATCTCAAGTAGGTTTGTACTGTTTGGACTAGAGGGGATGTCTAAAGAGACTGTTGTTGAAGGGCAGCATTTGACAGTGTTGGAAGAGGAGCACGTTGGGCGAGTAACTACACTGAGGGCCAGATGTACTAACATTTTTGCGCCCACTTCAGGCGTATTTGTTTCGCAACGTGTGCGTAAAAGCATGGCGAGGTATGTACAAACAGGCCACACTGAGATAAAAGCACAGACTGCCTGTCGCGGGAACTGAAAATGGCAAATTGCGCTTTTCCGTGTCATGCATATGCATTCACGGGAGGGTGAAGGGGAAAGTGGGAGTTTTCCATAAAGAGATGGGAGGCGAAGCGTAAAGTGCGCCTAATTATGAATTCCGCGGTATGTACAAAAAACGCCCGTGACAGCGTGCCTCTGTTTTGCGGTGAAAATTCTCCGCCTCTTAAAAGCAGGTGTAAACCAGCCGCAAGCGGGTTTCCTTGCATATGCCTCCATATTGCTCCTGGTGAGCAAGACGAAGACAAAGGCCAAGGAGACGAGCTGAAAAGGTTTTTGCCACAAGGATCACACTTTTTCAGTTGAGTGAACACGAAATCATTAAGCGTTACAGATTAAGCAGCCATGCAATATTACAGTTACTGGAAGAAATCAAAGATGACATTGAATCTCCGACTCAGCGTTCACATTCCGTTCCAGCAGTTAAACTCCTCGCTACATTACAAATATGGGCATCAGGATCATTTCAAACAGTCATAGCATCAGCAGTGGGAATATCGCAGTCTGCACTCAGCCGTATCATAGCACAAGTACTTAACGCTTTGCTACAGCGCAATTTACGGTATAGTGGGCGGAGAAAGGCGCTGATTACCCGATGAACTGCAGGTTTGGTAAATACGATGTAAGCTGAAGTATCACAGCGTGCGCTTTCTGCGGGTTGGCCATGGCGCTGATAACAATACGTTCGCAAATGTACGTACATCTGGCCCTGAGTCTATAGTTGTGAATCAGGAGTTGTCAAGGAAACTTTAATTTTGCTCAACAGGGAAGTAGAGTTTAAAACTTTTGTCTACTTTAAATCAGTTCGATCTTTCTTTCCAGCTCTTGTTCCTCCTGTTCCGCCCTGACATGGTATACTGTTGGAAACCAATTGAATGAATATGTTTCACATGTTTGATGAAAGGATTGCTTAAAGTTATACATCCTGCTAATGATGTTTCCACTTCTGAGATTCCTCTTGGTGAGTGGCAATTTAAATTAAACTTGCCTCGAGAAACCCTTGTCACGTCTAGTTTTTGCCAGGGTTTCAGTGAGAACAATTTAGTTGTCGTTACCGTGCTTACATCACAAAATTACCCCGTGGCGCATTAGGTTTCATCTACCAGCGGACTCTCTGACCTTTTAATCTCATGTATATTACCTCAACAAGGTAATTTATTGGCAGACCAGTGCAGTAATTTGTATGGCTGCAGGAAAATATTTAAAAAATATTATCAAAGAATATTTTTTACCCTTGCTATCGGCTCTATGGATTGCAAGGTCAGTTTGTCTGTCCTCCACTTGGTCCAGACTGAAGTATCTCTCAACAACTATTGAATGGATTCCCATGAAATTTGATTCATATATTCATGGTGCCCAGAGGATGAATCTTGATTACTTTGGCGATCTCCTGTCTTTTTCTCTCGCACCACCATCTGGTCAAAGTAGCCCTGTGAAATATCCTAAAGTTTACAAGATGGATTTGCACAAAATGGTGGTTTTGAAAAGGATGAATCCTACTGATTCTGGTGACCCCCTGGCTCTGTCTCTAGCGGCAACATGAGGTTGAACAATTATTGGTTTTAAATTTAGAACAGACATTCATGTCCCCCTTAGTATAAATTGTAATCACCTGGTGATCCCCTGACTTTTCATCTAGCGCCATCATCAGGTCAAAATTTCAAAGTACCTTCAAAACCAAAAAAAAATTCCATCAGCCTCAGCTGTACTTTAGTTTAGTCTTGATTAGCAAATGTTAGCATTCTAACATGATAAACTAAGATGGTGACCACGATAAACATTGTGTCAGCTTAACATCAGTGTTGGCATTTTCATTGTGACGGTGTTAGCATGCTGTTGTTAGCATAAAGCGCAACCGCTGTGCTTAAGTGCAGCGTTACAGAGCAGGTAGCTTGGCTTTAGCCTCTAAAGGTCGTGACACACTAACCCGATAATTGGCCGTCAGACAGTCTGGCGAGGTCAGTGACTCGAGTCTGTTCGGTGTGTTCCGTGCCGTCGTCCATTGGAGGGGCCATCGGCCATCATTTTGGCTGATTTGACATGTTGAATCGGAAGGCGGGCACTGCCGGCAGTCGGACTCAAATGACCAATCTGATTGGTAGAGTGCTAACCCGGAAACGAGGAGCGGGATGAGCGTGACTAGAGTCTCTCAAAATCTGACAACAATTTTTTAAACTGACCGTTGTCGATCTGAAATGAAGACAGATTCAGCAACTGCATGGCCTATTTCTCGCTTAAAATGTTTTCAGAAACACGTTTCGGTGAACTATTTTAGTAAAATATGAGATCGTATTCTGAACAAGCCGCCATGACAGCCTGGCTTTGAATTTCCGGAGAAACCAGACCCACATGACGCTTTCGTCCAATCAGCTGCCGGTTTTCATTTTTGAGAGACCATACAGATTAGCGCCGCCTGGAGACGTATTACGTCTTGTCGCTTTGGTGTGTTCCGAGGCACTTTTTTGACCAACTCGGGGAGACTGATCAGTCCGACTGCCTTTTCTGCCGAGGGTCGGCTGTCTGGTCTGTGTGTCACGACCTTATGTCTAGTTGGGTTCGTACTAATGCTCACACTATGTCTGCTGTTGTATTAGAAATAATAAAGAAATGCATACGTTTAACATGTGTATGTAATACTTAATTTTTTTGTCTGTGAGAAAAATTATGACTAACCTTGTTAACGTAAAAAGTTGTCCTTTTTTCTTTAAAGGTCATCTGCGCCTTTTGTGGTGAGAAAAGATCTTTGAACCATAAGCAAGGGGCACGGAGGGAGTAGTGAGGGAGGTTCGGGGGTTGTCTCGGTCTGTCCAAGGCTCTCACCAATTATTCCTTTTTCTCTGTGATTTGTCTTACTGATGCGTCTGAAAATTGCTCAGATGGGATGAACCCAGACTCTGGCCTCCAAAGCTCCTGGGTGGTCAGTCTATCAGCAGACACCAACTATCTCCCTCAGCATCAGTGTCACACCAGAGCCCTAATCTATTTGGCAAGCAAACGCCATTGTTGTCATTAGTCTCTGGAGGGCCTCTTGGGGGTCAGGAGTAGCTTGTTTAGTTACTGAGGCAGACAGGGCTGGCCCTAGAGGAACATGAGGGTGAGGGTCAGTGTGGGTGTCTAATGTGGCTTCATGACTGACTGTTATATGACATTAGAGGTTGTGAGAGCCTTGCTCCACACTAACATATGCGTATGTTATACAGCCCAGCCTTTATTGCCATTGTTGCTATGGTGTTATCACATGGAGTTGCTGACAGATGTTGGACCAGGCTGAATGAAATTCTGATGTCTGAATCTAATGTGGACTGGGTGTTGCGGCGGTATCGTTTACACCCAAACAATGATAATTGCTGGGAATTTGTGTGTGTGTGTTTTTGCTTTAAGAATGAGGCTTTTAAAGACCCATCACAAAATCTATTTGAACGTGTGTTTCTACTTTGACATTTATATTATGCTCACATGTGTAAGTTATCAGGAGGAGAGGTCCTGTGTAGACCAGTGATAACTTGCAACGTGCATATCCCATGGACCTATACATGAACACCTTACCCTCAAACAGAATAGAAACACACTGGGCTCAACTAATTCACTGTACCCAGACAAAGAGACTATTAGCCATAAATACCTAAAAGAAACAAAAGAATGACACAATGAGTCAAAGACATCTGGACCCCTTGCAGGCATACCCCGTATCCTGGCAAAGAAACCAGCATCAGCCTTACATTTCATCAGACCACCACACCACCACTACCACCGCAAGCAATTAGTTCAGCATGGCTTATATCTTGCCCTGTCTCTTTCCCTGTGGGAAAGACAACCAATTAGGCCGTGCAGGGGAACGCAGGAGGAGAGAGCCAAAAGAATGAGAGAAATGTTAACCCAAAGTGAAAGGCTGGGGAAAATACCAGCCGCATGCTAAATAACAATGGACAGCTTGAGTCAGTGAGGGGACTGTCAGACCAGCCAGAGATGCAGTTGTTTGAAATCTTCCCTCCTGTGCCACTCTAGAAGGAGCGAGATGGGGGAAATAGTGGCTGACCGCACCCTTGGAGAATGTTCTCCATATCTTATGTGTGTGTGGTATAGGTCACAGAATATATATATATATATATATATATATATATATATATATACTGAGTGATAGACCACCACATCCTAAAGGCATTCAAGTGTTTATGATGCGCATATAAGCCACCCACCACCACTTCTCTCTTACAGTATATCCCCTAAAATACTTGCTGAGCTGTATAAATATATATATAATATATTAAACCTGACCTGAATGTCTACCTAATATAAGTGACCAACCACTCTTTAAATTACTAATACTGTTATCATCATGATAGATGTACCAAAGATTTTCTCAGGTTGAGTTTCCATAGCCACTTATTGTTTTGCATTGAGTTATAGTCCAACCAATACTGGATGTTTTAGGCCAATACAGATGTTGATATTTAGGAGTTGAAAAACATCTGGTTTCAATATATCAGCTGATATTAATTTCCTTAAAGAAAAACATTTTTGAAAAGGATCCCTTAAATTTGGTGATTGTTCCAAGATATGGACTGAGCCAACACTTTACAAACTTATAAAAACTTGATAGTGCTCTCTTTTGGAAACACTATTCTAAATCTTTGGCATTTCTGTTCCACAATTACTTGTTACTGAACAATACTACTGAGATACTGAAATATCTGCGATAAACTTATATTGGCCAAAATACCGTAGGTACGATTTATTGGTTAGCCTCTAGCTTCACTTCACCAAGTTGGTAACATTCATTCAAATTTGATTAAGTTCCCAAAAGACGTTTTTTTTTTCTTGGGTGGTGACTATAATAAAAAGTGTAATATTTTCAGGTCCTGCGGGTAAAGCACTTTAATGAAGTGTGAGTGAGCTTTTGCACATTTTTTTCTGCTTCCATGGTATCAGTGAAAAACAATGATTATCCTCTCAAGGCAGAATCAGAAACATATGCCTATCACAGTGTGCAATATGTGGCAATAAAGCTTTTGTGGCCGTTGAACGCATGTAAATTGCATTAAGTCATCAAGAGAAAAATGGTGATGTGCTGTGAGGGCATAAGCACTTGGGACTTGCGTTAGATCAAGGATTTTGAAAATTAGTGGTGAGGTATGCAGGCTTCTTACCTCTTCCAAGTGTATTCCCTTGTGTCTACTGCATCCCCCTCCTTCTCTGGGAGTCTGCCTGAAATCAGGTTTGGAGTTCCTCAACGGCTCGACATTTGAATGTTCAACATTAAAGTTAGAGGGAATTTGTTGAACCCCCAAAGGTTTTATCACAAAGCTGTACAGCAAAGTAAATATAAGACAAAACACTTTTTTATTAAATAGTGACCTCATTTAGTCAGACTGTCTAACCACTTAGTACCTAGTCTTCCCCAGGTGACAGATTTATTTATTTATTTATTGTAAACAGCTAGGCAATGTAGTTTTTAGCAAATGTCACTGAGAAGTAAGTAGTGTATTTGTTCGGGACTATTTTGCGCTGCGGATTAATACACATTCTGTCCAGTGAGTATTTACAGAGTATTTACAGAGACAACAATGCAGGACTGTGGCACGGATGAGTAAGCTGTATCAGGCTATGGATGGATATAGTATACTTTGTTAGCAGGATCAATTCATTGTTTGTTTTAGTCTTTTCATGGAATTTGTTGACAATTAAAAACAAGTTGGCACAACTGGTTTTGCCTTTGCCATCTGATTACCTTTTTCTCTCACTTTTCCTCCTTCAGGGATGCTGGTGGTGATCGTACTGCTTCTTATAGCCATCATAGTCGTCGCCGTGTGGCCTGTGTAGCAGACGAGGACAGCAGTGATCATGGACCTGTGCTCAACGACTACTACAATGACACTTTGGTGCAGAATACCAGCTTGAAACCTTTGCATCTGCAGTGCACACATGTACAGTCATTTAAACACTTTCTCACACAGATTTTATTTTGTTACTCTTTATCTTCATGTTGAGACAAAAGTCACTGGTGGCTGCCCAACCAAGCCAATGTGAAATAAAGACTTAAGTCCTATAGCAGCACACTTACATTTTTCTATACAGTAAATCGTTGGTTGGTTGAAAGACATTAGTAACCCTGCTTTTTCTATAGAATGTTGCTACAATGTAAATTGTCCTCTGTACCAGTTGTTCAAGTGGATATTAAAGTGACAATGTATCAAATAGTTAAATTATTTGGAGGTTTGTAAGCCTTTAAAAAAAAAAAAAAAAAAAAAAAATTGTAGCTTGGACTGTGGCAAATGTTGACCCAACAGTAGGACCTCCCGCAGGTAGCAGGAGCTTTCCTTTCATAAGTCTGTTTGTGGTCTGGGCTGAGGCTCACACTGGGCACTGTAATTCTGCAAGCTTTGCAATATTCACACTCCCTTATATTTACCCATGCGTTACTGTAGCAGCTGTAATGTTATCATTTGTCTTGGGATTTTATAACGTTTATAGAATAGCTCTCAGCCAAAACAAACAGCTCGGCTGTGTAACTAACATGGCTGCTTTCCTTCCTTGTAAATCAATTCCGCTTGTAATTTCTAATAAATGACATTTCCAGTTACTAGTCCCTGGACCCCTGTCTGTCTGCGTTAATGCTCAGGGTTTACTCTGTAGGATTGCAGTTGTGTAACATATTTAGCTGGAAACACTAGTATCACCATTTTTCCATAGCGAAATCTGCATAATATTGTTTTGTCTACCGTACATGTTACGAAGTGGCAACCAGTAAATGGAGAAAGGCGGACTATATTCCTTAGTGTTAACTTAGCAACTAAATAATTAAAATGTAATGATTCAAATCAACAGAGGCAAATTGTTTTCAATGTAACAAGTTTATTTCAACTGAAAATCTGAATTTAGTTCTACCAAGTTGGTGTGTTCAGTAGTTATTATGTATTTCTTTAATGGCAATGATCTAAACAACCACAAACAAGTTAAAAAAAAATAGTTGAAAAAGACAATAAAATCCACAATGTCTTGTGTCATTAAATATATTCATCATATATAATAACCATAATATATTAGTACGCATTGTAAAACAACATTGCAAAAAAAGTCTTGGCAATGGTGACAACTAAACAACATTTACAATTCATAGTATGAACACAAAGCAATGCTTTGACAGGTGTGTGTGTGTAGCATTTCATCAGGAAGCTTGTCAAACCATCGTTCAGGAGACGGATGTAAAATTTACAGCATGGGACTACAGAGACTAGACAGGTGTGATACAGATTACATTGTGCCAAACAGAAAAAAAACATTGACACGTAATGATATGTTGTAGGATTAACAATGATAGCAGGGACGTGTAAATATACTGTGTGTGAGTATGTCATCATCAGTAGAGCATCAGGATGGACTGACATCACAATCATTGGATTGATTGTACATTAAAAAAGAAAAGAAAAACAACTCAAATGTAAATACCGAGAAGTACTTCAGCAAACAATGTCATCTGTTCTTTTTATCTTACAGTCGAACCCAGGTGATTTTGATTTCTCATAGTTTTAAAAGCCTGTCTTATTGGTCATCATCTAGAAGCCATTTCAGTCCAATCAGAAAATTCCTGAACAAATGAGTAATTTTCTGAGAGAGAGTGGAATCAGAAATGACCATTTTTAAACAGATGACGTAGAGAGTTCATTAGATTAAAACCACGTCTTGAAAAGAGTCGTGCTGTGGGGCAGATTAAAAGGTGCTAAATGTGATTTTGTGAAACAACAAATACTGGCAACTTCAAACATGTTGCTCACAGTGTTTTGGGATGGACTAAAAAGGAACTTCCGTTTTATGATACATCAGACACACTGCAGGCTTTTACAAACCAGAGTTGTGTTTTTACCACGCATTCCTTAGAGAAATCCAAACCAAACTGCATACAAATAAATGAGCAATGTGGTTTGAATCAAGCAGCGTCAAGTGATTGCAATTCACCCCGTTTCTCCCTGTGCAAGTGTTGAAGTGAAGAGAATTAATGTGACAGTTCAATGGGACACTGTGGCTTCTGACTGGTTGCACAGTGAATGTACAGTCATGCATTGTGTTTGCAAAAGAGTGTGTGTGTGGACTGTAAAGGTATTTATCTCAAATCTCATAGTACTGTAGGAATTATTCTAGATGAAAACAAGCCAGTGTGAGGTGGATTTCAAAAATACTTTTAAGTAATGGTTGAGCACTTTTTTCAAGGTGCAGTTTGCGCTGAAGTTTAATTTTTTTCTGCGCTAGGATTCCTTTCTGCGCTACATGAGGTAAGGACATTGTCTTCTTTTCAGATTCCTTTTCAGATTTAGTGGTCGGTAGCTATCCACATTGCAGTATCTTCCTTTGTCTTATTCATACATATTTAAAAGATAAATTCTGACACATTGTCGAAAGTATTTTTCATGAGCTGATGCAAAGGAGTACATTTAAAATCATACAAACATCTGCATTGTTGCACTGGTGACATACTATATGCAGGTCTTTGTCAGTATCCTCTTAAGAACATGCAGTACTTGCAGCTGCACAGCAATAATGCTGCATCCACTTTGTAAAATGATTGGAACCCTAACCGTATACTGGGTAACTTTCACAGTATTAATCATTTTGTGGTAAAAGTAAATATTGTCACTAAAATGTTGATGTTAATAAATTAAAACAAAATAGAACATTTGACATTTTATTTTGTAGCCACTCCAGAACCCATATTCATTATTATGTTTTTCCATTAGCTTTACTGCCATCCGACTGTAAAAAATGATTACCACCAAAGAACAATTCCTGATTTTGTGAATATTTTAATAATGTTTTTATAACAATGTGTCTGGCCGCTGGTCCTTTGTTAAACTCCTGCTGGAGTTGTGAAATAAATAAAATCTCAATTACTGTAAGTACTAAAAGTGAAATCAGTGATTTTAAATGCACGCTGTCCTCTCAAAAAAAAGGTGTAATTTTAATATTAGTACCATGAGCAGCATCAGTTAGTGAATTGAACATTACAGTCTCAAATAAGATGCGTTCACATGCAGGCTTGTACAAATTCTGAACCACCAACATGTAACTAATGAAATGTAAGGAGGCAAATAGGGGAGTAATAATCAAGATTTATCAGGTCAACAATTCTTTTATCAATACTGTAAAAAAGTAGCACTACAGATTTCTTGTTTTCTTGAGTTGCAGAAATACCTGAATTTGTACAACAGGGGAAAGATATGGCAGCTCATTAACAGCTAAATGTATTATGCATTTTTGTGGCTTGCAAACAATAGTATTTATGGCACAATTCTTAATGGAGGAAATATTATTGCCTGAATCAGATCAGTGAAGACTTTTGATGAAACAAGCTTGCTTATTAGCTACAAATACAACAAGAAAACCATGCAGAGGCAAACTTGCAGTGGTAATTAAGTGGCTTTTTCTGTCATTTTTGCACCAGCAGAAAATATCCATAAAATTGAACCATAAAATATAATGATTTCATACTAAGATAAAGAAAACAAACACAAATAACTTTATATGCTGGTAATAGGTGCAAATTCGGCAAATCCACAAGAGAGACAAATCTCAAAGTAAAATAAAACATAAAACCAAATCTGCAAGGTGAGCTTCAACAAAAGTTCACTACAAAAACAAATCATCCTAAATAATTCACTTCATGCTTCTACACAAAAAAAGCAGCGACATAAACAGTCTCTTTTCTGTCCGTGGTCCTCTGTCTGCCTCTCTTTCACCATTTTTTTTTTTCTTAAAATCACTCGCTCAGCTTTTCTCTTGAATTCCTCCCCCTCTCCGGCATCCTCTCCATCTTTTTCCGCCTATGGCTTCTTGCACTTGCCTTTCTTCTCGCGCTGCTGGAACTTTCTGAGCCTACGTGCCCACGTGTCCCTCCACTGGATAACCAGGCTGCCTTTGTCTGCTACCACTCCGCCCTGGCCGGGGGAGTCCTCGTCATTCCCCAGCAGAAGGTACTTTTTCCCAGGCTTGATCTTGGGACACTTGCAGGCCACGTCTTTGGTGCGGACCCACAGGAACTGGTCCCCACGGCGGATGCGGCTCTCGCCCTGCTTGTAGACAGAGATGATGTTGACGGTGAACTTCCACCACTCGCCAGCTTTGTCTGCCTTCAGGATGTGCACCTGGACAGCTGCAGAGTGAAGTCGGGGGGACAAAAGAGACACCAGGTTATCGCTTTGGCCTAATGTGAGATTTCTTATATTCAGCTGTAAAGGTTACTGCCTCCACTAACAGTCTGTGGATGCTGGTGGCTTTGTGAGGCTAGGCTAGGCTGGAAAAGAGGTCCTTTTAGCTAAATACTAACATCAGCATGCTAACATGCTTACAATAACAACTTTAACATGCTAATGTTTAGAAGATATAATGTTTACCATTTTCACCATCTTAGTTTTAGTAATTAGCATAAATATTAACAGTGGTGGCCAATGTCATTAGTTCTGTATTTGGTCATATATCGAAGTATTTGAAAAAAATCTATTTCTTTACCTCATGGTGGCGCTAGACTAAAAGTCAGAGAACCACCAGAGTTATTACAACTCATCCTGAGGGGGACTTTAATATGTGAACAATGTGTGTGTGTTTTTTTGAAAGCTCTGATCAAAATCTAACCCTTTATTTACTGAACTCTACTGTGTTTTGTTCACCTAAGCCTGCTTGTGTCCTCTTCTTTACCACAGCCAGGCTCTAAGTGTGAAAGCACAGAAACACCTTGGTATACCTTTGTGAACGGGCACCCACGATCCCAATAAACTATAAAGAAATACGGTTTCTATCCCCAGTGGAAAAGGCTGGTCTATGGTCCAGCTATGATATACAGCCCCACGTGCATTATGTCCATTACTACTGACAGAGCAGCATGATTTGTAATGTGATTAGGAGGCAAGGTAGGGCTATTAGAGACACGAGCTGGAAAGACACTTAGTGATATCACATGATGAACCGGTATAGCCCTCAGAGATGGGGAGGGAAAGAGAGGGCTGCCTCTCATAGATCATAACCCAGTATGTATCAATATGTATTATATTGACCAGATCTCTATTAAGTTCCATTATACTTCTCCTGTACTTATGGGACAGCTTATGAAATGAACCACCGTGTTACAGGGTCACTGGTTTCTCCTTCAGTGTTGAGCTAATGGAGCTGAACATCATGGCAGTATTAGGAGATATATCCTGTACATGTTGGATCACCGCCGAGGGGTCACACTTTATGAATGGCAAAGAGCTAAAACTGGCTCTAAAACTTCCTAACTTTGTAAACTGAGAACACATATGTTTCTAGATTACACTTCTATTGTAGTTTCCAATACTACATCCAGTGTCAATTCAAAATCTGCTGAAGGATCCTGCAGAGGACTTGAGATGTGTGAGATTCACTTCTTTTAAAAGCAGTATTATATTTTAGTCGTTAAAAGTTTGTGTGTGCACTATGCTTTCTGTATATTTTGTAAAGCCCATCTGTGTAGGGAAAGTGCTATATATATATATATATATATATATATATATATATATATATATATATACTGTATGAAGTCTGCCTTGCCTAGGTTTTACAATTACAGTGTAAATGTGGGTTTCTTTGAATGATATCCTCAACATTCTTCAACATAGAAATAAGGGAGTCTCCTGGATTAGAAAACAAACCTAAAGGTTAATGTTATGGCCACCAGTTTTAATTATTTCAACTTTGTTC
Source organism: Sander lucioperca (assembly GCF_008315115.2). Taxonomy (NCBI): domain Eukaryota; kingdom Metazoa; phylum Chordata; class Actinopteri; order Perciformes; family Percidae; genus Sander; species Sander lucioperca. The sequence continues at coordinate 7,322,623 of NC_050176.1, forward strand.
CTGAGAAATCATGTTGTGTTTAGAAGATGGATACCGTCAGGTACCGTCAGGTACCGTCAGGTCCCGTTGTGCCGGGTCGGGTTCGGACAGATATTTAGAAATGATGTTCGGGTTCGGGTCGGGCTCGGTCACATCAGCGCGATGAGGAATTGAACATTTAAAATTTAAAACAGCTTATTATGTTTCACTTGATGCAAAGGTTCGTTTTTGTGATTAAAATAAATTAAAAATATTACCCTAACATCCGTCTTCCTGTGTGCGGAAATTTGTTTATGTAGCTGTGACAACGAAACATGTGCGCTGATGCGCTCATCTGTTGACATTTCCGAATGCCTTTCTACAGTTGCTTAATAAAAGCGGGCTTTCCACACAAACAAACGTACATGTGTCATTAGTATGAGAAAAAAATGAGATTTTAACTGTGTCGGGCTCGGACATAAATATCTTAATGCCTGTCGGGCTCAAGTCGGGTTCGGTTACTGCTCTGTTGGACGCGGGCCGGGCTCGGACAGAAAAATACGGCCCGATCCGCTCTCTAGTTGTGTTCGTCAGTTTTTCAAGGTGGACAGCTACACTACCCATGAGCAATTGCAGCAGCAGATAGTTTTGTCAGTTTTCTCAACAGCATAATATTTAGTGTCCGGTGGCCACCACCAGCAGTGCACATAACATCCTTTTAGCTCTGTGATTGGATATATTTTTTTAAGCAAAATGAACCTTGGGAAGCTTGTACCTTTGATTTCCAAGAACCAAGTATTTTCTAACCCAGTTGTTCATCCTTTGTACTGATGATTCAACTGGGAACATTTTACGTCCATCCAAGCTGTAGAAGAGCCCCAACTGTGAGTCGCATTGTCAATGTAGAAAATTAATGGGACTTTTACTTCTGGAACCAGGGGCCCCTGAAATACCTCCTCCCACTTTGCAACTCTCTTGAGCTGTCATTTGCTATGCACTCTTATCTTGTCTTCACATTTTGTATGTCATTTTCACCCCAATTGTACTGTATGTCCCCTGAGGCCCCGTGTCAACAGGGACTCAGTGGGTTATCTAGTGCGACCTGGTGACGTCGGCACCACCTTGCACCACCAGGTGCTCTTCTCTCTGTTTGTGTTTAGTCAACAATCACTGTACGCTGAGATGCCTGGAGTAGTTATATCCAGGCTTTTTCTGACATCAGACATGTTCACCCCCTCCCTACACCCTGCTCCCTCCTGTGATTCTTTATTTGCGTCTGTATGTCGACCACAGAAGCTTGTAGCATCGTTTTCCTACGCAGCATGGAGCCCCGCTCCCCTGCTGATCTTTTTAAAACAGTCCAAGCTATGGCTCTCTCAATTTATCCTGTAGATTTACATTGTGTTTGACTTTTCATCCGCTTTGCTGAGCTTGTGTGTGGTAAATACTGTACAGGGATCTTGTTCTGGTCTGTTATGAATCTTGAATGCTCTTGCAAGCTAAGCATTGATATGACAAGAAGCTTAATGGTTCTTGTTTACATCGGCAGCACAAAGCCCCCCTGGTGAAGGCAAGGCGAGGAGAAAGTGGATTACACAGAAGATGATGTAGCATTTTAAACTAATAGGGGACAGGTGGATTTAATAAAAAATTATCTTTAAAAACCTACAAACGTTCGAAGGGATGAACATACTGTAGTAATCAGCTAGGACTAATTAATTATCTGTTGTTCTTTTATATATGAATACATTAAATCGCTGTGTGTTTATAATTACTGTCCATGTCTGTCCATCACACAATGAGAAGAACCCTTCCCTACTGTTTTATTCTTTATTTATTTCATTCTTCTAAAAGTTTGTCTCTTGTCTCAAGAGCCTTTCCTCTTTTCTGCCGTTATGCTCTGCTTCGATCTCTGCCTCCCCACATACAAATATCCTGCATCTACCCTCAGAAACATTGGTGCAAAAGAGGAACTTCCATTTGTATTCACTTGGTATTATCTCAACCCTCAGTACCAGCAGATCCCCTACACTTCACACACACACACACACACACACACACACACACACACACACACACACACACACACACACACACACACACACACACACACACACACACACACACTCAACACATGCCAAATCAGTTGGGAGGCTCTGCTGGCTTCACTCTTGGGAGATGTACATACGTGAGGGAACTCTGTAACTGTTGAGTGATAGTTTCTCCAGCAGGACATCCTGATGTCTCTTTTTACCTCTATACCTCTACACCTCTACACCGCTCCACCCTTGAATGCTGTTACCATTCAGGTGTAACGTAAATATTCTGTATGTTATCTATTTCTGTAGATTTAAACTAAACATTGAACCTGATATTGAAAGGTTAACAACATTGCTTTTCGGCATGCATGAATGGATACATATTTCAGAGGCGAGGCTCTTCTCACAACATCAGCGGCTAGGCAGGCATTGGTGGAAGAGGAGGTGTCTATAAGCTGACCCCCTAACTCCTCCAAATCCCCACAGAACAAAGCCTAGGACTGTCTGTCAAGCTGCTGAGGTATGCTGCAGGATGCCGCTGCTTGGTTGACCGGTTCAGCAGCCTGACTTCAATCAGGGGAGGGGACAGAGGGAGGGGAAGAGGGGAGAGGTCATACGTCTTATCCACACCTTGAATGGCGTGGCGGACGGACGGTCACAGGAATGCAGCGAGAATTGCATCGGTTGTTGGTTGTGGGGGAAGTGGGCTGCCTTAATGAGGATCTTAGAGAGCACCCACTGTCCCCACACACACACACACACACACACACACACACACACACAACACACACACGCACACACACCTCTACCTAATTTTTTATCCTGCCCTTTCTCTCCTTCTGTTTGTCTGCTTCTCTCTTCCTCCTTGAAGTTCTGCTGTCTTTATTTGATCCTTTGTCTCTGTCCTCAGAAAGCTGGAGTAAGCCATCAGTGAAATGCCTCCCCTGTAAACTATAGCAGCTCCCTAGCAACGTGCTGGGCTGGTAGTAGTAAACATATGTATATCCCAAACCAAAACATTTAGCACTTTAAGTTGCACAGTGATTCTACTGCTCCTAAAGAAGTCTGACACACACTATTTGTTCCTGCAGAATAAGAAACTTGTTTTTTACCCAGAGCCAAGCAGTGAAAAAGGAAACTATGTGTTTCTTCCATTAGACCAGATGTTTTTAAGCTTTCCCGTAGAAATAAATGTTAATCCAAGTCATTAAATGGACTGTGTGTTGTCCGTTGACTCACCGTAATCTTTCTTGCAGTACTTCTTCATGTTGATCTTCAGTTTGCCTTTAGATGCTTTGCAATAAGAGTCACAGTCTGCAAAAATAAGAAGCGAGAGAATACAGTTAGGAGATTAGAGGGAGAAAACAAACAGTGGTAATGGTATTTTATTCAGTAATGGGGGGAAAATAGTTTTGTGAATTTGTTACAAATTCATTGTTAAAATAATTGCCCAAAAACATTCTCACATATATACATACCATGAAAAACAAAAAAGCCAAGTGGACCTACAACGCTGTTTAAATTGCAAAAATGGTAAAATTGTTAGGACAAAGGAATTTTGTCTGTTAACTGTTTATTACAAAATAAGAAATTGGATTGAAAATAAAAAATCACACACAACACTACATTAAATTGAATACTCAATTGCTCAAGTAATTAAAAATAATATTTAGAAGTTCATGTTGATTTTTTTATATATTTAAATATGTATTATGTTTTACATGTGTAAAGATGGTGGTAAATTGTAAACACACTATAGATGAGCTGGGAATTTGATTAGCGCTACTGTTAAAAAAATAAATCCTTGATGAACTTTATAATCTCCACAGGACTGAAATGTAAGAAATATTTTCTTCTGTTGGGCTTACATTTACATGTACAGCAGAGCTTTAACACATCTTCAAATTTTGAAACTTTGAGACAGCTGCTTTAACACTATAGATCAATTTATGTCCTATCCTGCGTCTTTGGGACTGGCAGTTTTAGTAAAAAAGGAAAGAAGACAAACAATACCAGCAGAAACAGACATCTGCCTTTTGGATCCTGTCATTTACAAATTTAAAGAAAGGTTCCCTATAGAGAACAATTATCATAACAGCATCTCTGGCAATAGTTCTTTTGGCTGACTAGTTGAAGCACATCTGTCTGGCTTGATTGTGTAGTCTAATGGGACTGCTGTGGTGCCACTGCTGGCATCATTAAGGGTGCATGTTTTGGTTGTGGTGAAGGCACTTTAGTCCTCTAACCACATCTACATCTTCCATGTGTGCTGGTGAGAACCTCTGAATGGAGCTGATGGTACCAGCAGTGGTTTAGAAGAAACACAAATCACTGCTGCCATCGACCCACTCACTCCCTGTCAGACTGTGGGAATGAGCCAGGTCTGTGCAGACAACCCTCCACCCATTTCAACCCCCCGCCTCCCTCCAAAATCTCACCTCGCTTGTCACCTCAGCCCCCGACCTCCTGAAAAAAATAACCCTGGGATCACTTCAATGTCAAGCTTTTGCATTTATTGCACTGAGGACAGGGGGGGGGGGGGCTGAGGGCTGGCAGCTATTTGAGGGAGTAGAAGGTGGGGGGTGTGAAGGGGGTCAATGCCACACAAAGGGAGGTCAGGAAGGGAAAATTAGCCATCCATGAAGCGGTGGGCAGAGAAGCTTTATTGGGGAGGGGGGCATCCACTCTGGAGCCGTGAACAAATAAATACCTCACGCAGGCAGAGGGTCACCCAAATCGCCTCATGGCTCACACACACACATACTCATGTAGTATGTACGTACATACTCTCTGAGGTAGTAAGTGAGTACGTAAAATTGATTTGAGCTTGATCTATCATCTGGACAACAACCTCAAAACAGAACATTTGTTAGATACTGTTTTTCTGTGCACGAAATCATGTAGAGCCTTGATTAAAGTTTGTATATTCTATGTGTGGCGGGGGTAAGGGAACTCTGTACTTTACTATATCTCCATTGGTTTTTCCATTTTAGTTAGGAAGTAAGCTGTTATTTATGTCAAGGGCTAGGCCACACATGCATTGCAGATTATAACTAACCCTGCTCCCCTTCCAAATAGATCCATGAGGATATGCCATGCCATCAGTTTTTTTTTTATGATAGATTACCAGGAGGTTACGGAGGCAACAGTATATCCCTTCCTCCACTTTGCAGGCCCCAGCAATCCAGAGAGTATATAGCTTCAGTGATTGCCCCATGCTATGCTGTCACGCTGCCAGCCACATATAGTTCTGGCAAGAATAATGTGATGTGAGGCCATTCCATTATAAAAAAAAAAAAATGTTTTCCATTCTTTTCTGCTCATTGAGCACTCTCCCAACTGGCATAAATCGGATCCAGAGTACTGCTTTAGTTTACACTTCAGTGTTACAAGTTGTGATGAGTATAGTAAAAGAAATTAGCGAGGAAGAGATGGATGGACATCAAGTCGTAGTGGAGGAGAGTGATGGGGTTGTGGAAGAAGGATTGGAGCTTTCAGGCAGCCTGAATATGAACAAACTTCATTGTTGTGAGCAGATCTGTGCTCCATGCCTTTGCTCTCCTTTATACTCTGTTTGAATGAGGTTGCCTGGGGAACACTACGACAAGAAAAAATGCAGGGAAGGAGGCGGGAGAATGGGTACTGGTAGAGAGCGAAGGGGTGGAGAGGTTGACAAAAAAAAGAGAAGAAGACAGAAGTGAAGTTTATCAGGGGGGTGGTAAGAAGAAGAGGAGGAGGACTGGGATTTTAAGTAAAACCCCCAAATCAGCAAAACACCCAAACCTGGTTGCCTCATAAGCTGAAGCTGGTGGTAGTAAATAAAGAGAGTAACAAAAATAGGCAAAGTAAATGAAACAGAGGAGTCTATATGAGCTGCACCTGATTACCATGTAAATGATGGAAGGGGGAGCTGTGGAAAGGAAGCTTTGTTTTCTCATAACCCCCCTTGATGCCATCATGATACTTCCCTTTGATAGCCTTTCGTTCCCCATTAGTGTACCCCTGAGACACAGCTCCGGGCCCCACTGAGAGCACCCCAAGATCCCCATTTAGGGCCAGGCAGTCCCCTACCGTGAGGACAAATGTTCCCTTTGTGCGTGCGTTACAAGCGGGGAAGTGGGAGCAGTCCTGTAGCACTGACCTAAAATGTGCTTTGGGTGTTCTGAGTAGATGTAGTTACTACAGCGCTTTGTTTCCTGCCTTTCAGAGCACTGAGAAGTGCGTAACTGAGAGGTGGACCTTTGCCCCTTCTATCAAAGTGCTGTACAACCCTTTAAGCTAATCGTTTTCATTTGGGATGCTTCTTACTAAAGCTGCTTCAAGACAGAATACAGTACTGTACAGTTCTATGTGTTTGAGCCAAAGCTTTAAAGTGCCCATAGACAAAGGCAAAACTAGGCCTGGGTTAGGTAGTACACTAGTACATAGTGAAACATGCCCTAAATATAAAAATGGTGGTAGAGAATGCTGCTTAAAATGACTTTAAAATCAAACTCCCCAACATCTCCCCAGAATCTTGAAGATGATGGCATACTGATCCAACACATCAAACCAGAATAAGTAGTAAAGAGTGTATCATAAGATTTAAACAGAAGCAATGGACAGGAAGTGGAAAAATAAGACACATTTCTGCGAGGCAAATCAAGCAAACAATAGTTTACATGATTGAGGACGACTGAAACTACACAAGACAGAAGAGGTGTCTGACCGCAGATCTACAGAACTTAGTGAACTTTTCCTTACAAGTATTACACAAACACTTTAATTACAGTTGAGTTGCCAACTAAGAAAAGGTGTTGAGAGAAAGATCCATGTTTTAAAATAACCACCGGCCATTCTGTAGCATATTCTGATATATCTGAACACTAATACAGAATGTGTTTTGTTGTTGCTGTTCAGCAGTTATCACACAGATAACATCGGATCTACATCAACATCTAACCTGCAAAGCCAGTTGTGAACAGCCAATCTATATCAACTAGATCTAGACACACTCTTGATATATCTAGATCCTCAGTGTGAACGTGGCCACAGAGACATCAGAGGCACTAGAGCATCGAGACAAGGAGGTGTAAATGACGGCCCAGGAGGAGGGCTTTCTCCCTCAACCAGACTGATTGAGAAACAAATTGCAGCAAATAAAGCATGTAATTAGATTATGGAGCCCAGTGTGCTGCCCTGCTCTGTTCATTTCTGCTCACAGGAGCCGTGAGTTTGGATCCTGTCCAGCAAAGACGGAGACAAAAAAGGAGGAAAGAAAGAGAAGGAGTCCCCCACTTATTTTCTCATTGTATCGTCCGAGAGTAAAAGATGGTTTGTTTTCAGGCAGACAACAGCCAGCGAAGAGGCTGTAAGAGGTCTTGACCTGATTTGGGATTTTTGCGTAGCTTGCTGTCAGTTCTGATGTGTTGATTCGTCCTCTGTTACTTTAACTGAGGAGGTTCAGATGAGTCAGCTGTGTCTACGGAGACACGGAAAGAGGAAATAACCCTGCCAAAGTTTTTCATGTCATTAAAAAAATATTTTTGGGCACCAAAAACTAAATTGTGTTCAACAGTTTGATATTGATAATGAGAATTTGATACTGTGCTTATGTATTTTGGGCCCTGCTTATTGAAAAAATGTATTTCACCATTATTCCTTCTACAATTAAGTGGCGTAATAAGATCCACACGTTGACATGACTGTGAAGCGCGGTGGAGTCAACAAGTACTGAACAGGGTGTGTGAAGCAAGACTCATGTCCAAAAAATCCAAGGAGGGGTCCGCCACAGATTCTGATCACTTCCAGCCTCGGACAAGACACACACACACATATGAGACTGAACCTTGTTACCCTTTTGAGCCTCATCATCGTCACTCCAATTCTCCTCCTCCTCATTGTCATTAGTTACTTTCACATCTTGTATCCTGACAGGCTCGAAGCGGCCATCACAGGTCATCAGCGGTTAATCTCCTCCACATTTCGTTGCTGCATAGACGTCTCTGTCACGACCCGTGGGAGTGGCGACTCACACCATCCGTGACCTACCAGCACAATGTGTGTTTTGTCTGGGCCACACCATCGGAGGTATTCTCCATGCATTCCATCCCTACGTGTGGTCGAGAGAGGGAGAGCCCTACTGCAAGAGACAAATTAATATCCACTCCATTTTCCCTCATGCTCTCCATTCAACCCCTCAACTGAGGCGCAACAAGGCACCTGCCTCACAGCTGTCAGCCCAACACCCCCTGGTATCACGCATACATACACACACACGCACGCACACGCACGCACACAAACGCACACACGCGCGCGTGTGGACACTTTTTCCACATATACATGTAGCCTATATTATTTAAAAATGAACTTTTTACATGTCTTAATTGACCCTACAAGTCTCCATATTTTTTCATCTTGCATCTTCTTCCCCTTTTTCCCTCCATACTGTTTCCTCCTCCCCCTCCATCTACTCATTCTCCTTTCTCTTGGTTTTTGGATTTCCCCCTCTTGTTTTTGTCTTCATCGTTTACTTTTTCTACTTCCCCAGCCTTTTTTCTTCTCCTTTCTCTTGAGTAAATGTATTCTAAACCACCCATAACTACTTTACCACTACTACTATAATTATTATTAATTATAATTTATATAAATATATAATATATAATGTAGTCGTTAAAAAAATAATAGTATAAAATAATCTTTACTCTGCAGCAGGTACTATTAGTAGAATGGAAATTATAGTTTGATAAAATCACCACATCTGTTTGCAATCCCATATTAGGTGATATCATACCTGTTTGAATATCAGGCTGAGCATGAGGTGTGTTTGCTCTGCAACCTTCTGATGAGGTTCAGAGGGTAATGTATGCATCCTCTGGGCCTCAAGCACCTCCAGCCTCCAGCGGGACCCCCGGCTACATGATTCTGACATGGTCAATGCACGATGTCCATCAAGGTGCGCCACCTTGCAATCTGCTTGATTTCAACCTCTCTGGGCTGCCCATTATACATATGAGAGGGAATTCCCAGAACTCTCTTTCGTGATTAGATTTTACGGTCCGTGTCATTACACAGCTTCCTTCAGGTTGTGTTTACATTAGTTCAATGACACGGCTTAATTAACTGGGTTACAAGAAGAACAAATGTTTCACATGATAACAGTAAATTGGAGGGAGAGGTAAGGGTATAGTTTTCATACACAAAAAACACAAATATCCAAAATGCCTTTTTTACTTGTGAATGTTGATGTATAAAAACCGAAAAGTAAACATGCTGATCAACTTTGCATTTATTTAAGTTGATGAAGTAATAAGGGTCCATCGCTCACTTATCCAGTAATCCCTCAATAAGGTGAGGAAAAATTCCTACACCCCAAAAGCAGGCAGTTTCCTGACAAGGGGGCCCAGAGAAACTCCAGATATTCTAGCTCGGCACCACCCACAGTGTTATGTGAAGACAAAGCGTGAAACAGAGGGAGACGAAGGAGGTAGAGGAGAGTGAAAAGAGACTGAAGGAGAAAAGAAAAGAGGCGGAGGAGGGTTGGGGACCAGCAGTATCCTGACTGCGTTGTCAATCGAAGCTGTCCAGGGAACGTTAGGGCCCAATAACAGCTGCAAGAGCCTCTTATTCATGTACAGTACATAACATATGTATACCTTGGGCCTCTAGCAACTTCATGGGTGAGACAGAGCAAACATGCTGCGAGCCAGATGACTCAACTTTTTCCACCATGAGGCCATATAACAAAATGCGGAACTTATTCCAACAGGGTTTGTACATGTATGTCTGTTTATGTTTATGAAGCTCAAGATGCAAGTTTTGGTGCTTCACATATGTAGGAATTCTGCCGCATTACATATTATGAGTCTCATACTGTTTACTCATATCACAATTTTCAATAAAAGGATTGCATATAATTCAACTGAAAAGAGCTACAGCAACCACTAACATATAACCAGATTCCAACCAATTCAACCAATAAATGAACTCACAGTCCAGAATCTCTAAGTGTTCATACTGCATTAATCACTTCAAACTAATCAGAAGTGAGCCGGCAATAAAATGTCATGCACTGATTTTTATTTTTTTTAAGACACTTATGTTTTACCACAATAATGGTTACATTTACCATTACTGAACCCATTCTGACAGTTTATTGTTATATAGTTTTTCAGTCGTATCATCCAGCTTTAGTATTTGATGTACCGCAACTAATCCTGATGTCATATCCAGTCCTTAAAGATAGGACAGTAAAACCCACTATGGTATCATTTCAAACATGAATTATCTGGTAAACGAATGAATAAAGTGTTATTGAATCCTACGCTGAATTACAAAAGCCAGTGCACGTCAATCAGTCCTTCCCTCACTTCACTGCATTGGACGGAGAGGGAGTTTGGAGAGATGAAAAATCATCAAATCAAACAAACTGTCAGGCCCCCATGCTGTACGCTAGACCAACACCCCACTGTGCCGCAGTTAGACTGATTAATTGTGAAAGTGTGAGAGATTAAAGGAGGCACATCCCAGGGTTGTTGCTAATGGATTTAATATTCATGAAGCCTTAATAAGGAGGGGGAAGGCAAGAGGGATCCAATTTATCCGTCAGTCTGTTTTTTTTACATTAGTGGAAAAATATTGTGGTGATGCGTGGGACTGTTGAAAAATCCCATAACCATTTATACATACTTCCACATATTTTCTACATCTTCCCCTCCAGGCCAGATGTGCTTATATGGATGTGTAGCAGCATATAGATGAATATATAAAAAAAGATAAAGTAAATGTTTGACTCTCTGCTGTACTCACCTGATGGTTCCTCTGTACTGCTGGATGGGGTTGTAGGAGGTGCAACTGGAATCTCTACTCCCAGAGAAAACATGACATAGATGCAAAGACAGATCAGTTTCATTATTATTATATATGCATCCATACATACATACATGTATTTTTGCCTTTGTGTGCATGAATGTTGGTACAGTGTGTAAATGTGCACATTTACACACTGTAAGTAAGGGTTAAGGCAAAACAATGTAAAGAAATATACCAGTATTAGGAGCATGAGTTGCTCAAAGCTCTTGTTATGGTTGATAGTAGATTGCAAATTTGCTAAATTACTGACAGTGGGTGTTTGTGTATTTTCTTTATTCACACAAAGTTATATCTGACAGATAGATTAGATCAAAAAGGGCTTCTGTATACTCTCTGATAAGGGCATAATATGCTCAAAAAACACTAAATGCAATGCAATAATTTGTACGATCTGGGGGTCAAAGTGTGAAATGTGTACATAAATTAAGCTTTTGTGAAATTCAGTCAGAAAGTGGTTTTCCGCTAACACTCTTTTATTGAATATTTATTATATCTTGTCCTTTCCAATCTTCCTCAATACATGTTTTCCCTGAGGCGGTGTCAAAGCTCCTGGTTCTTAAATTTCATACATAGCCATATCTGACCAATACACTTTCTTCCTGCATTTCTAAAAACCAATCAGATGTTGGCTGTTCAAAATATTATTTACAAATTTGATATAGTACTGACCATGTACTGCAACATCCCTGGCTTTGTTGCATCTCTCTGCCCCATAATTTTGTTTCATGTCTCTGCTCTTATCTGCCTAATAAAGACATAAATTGTCCAAAAAATAATTTAAAAAACTTTAAGAATGTTCCAACATCTACCTGCTTTCTCTGTTTCATCCTCCTCCCCTGTACCCTGCTGCTGTGGAAAAACTACAACAGAGCTGTATGATTGTCCAAAGACTTGATTCTCTCAGCCCTCCCTCATACTCCTGTATTCACAAGTGGGTAGGAAGTTGACACTCAGAGAAACCATGCATGAAGAACGGCCCTCTTATCTCCAAAGGAGCAGGACGGCAACAGAAGATATAAAACACACATAATGCCTTTTTGTTATTGTGGGCAGCAGGGACAGAAGGGGCTCATCAAAAAGTCTGTACAGAGGACAAAACCGCAGAGATGTATCAAAGACACATGCAAAGAAAGAGGTGCATAACAGTGGTGGTTTCAGCTGTGCAAAGGTAAGGACTTTGTGTGTATGAGGGACGAAAGAAAGAATCAAGTCTTTTGATCAAGTAAAATCTGCTTTCCTCAGCTGGGATTGAGCAAACTTGCTTCCTACTTTCTGAACGTACACAACATTTATGTCACCATAAATCACAATCTGTGGAATGATGTGCACGCCTGGTTGTTGCCGTGTGGACATAATGAGGCCTTCTCCCATGAAGAATTGGTCTATATAATGACAAGAAAAACAATTGCTGCCAAAACAATGGCGCCTGAAGCCCGTAGGTCCCTTCGCTGATGTTGTTGTTGATCAGCAATCTTCCATCAGTATTGAGCCGCCACACGTGCCAGTTTAAATAATGAGCCTGTTTCTCATAATTGACTCGTGTAGATTTATGGCTCACAGCGCTGGAAGGTGTTCACAAAGTCAAAGATATAACATGACTCTGTATTAAAATGAAACTTGGTAAGCGCTATCGCTGTAACAGTGGGCTGTTAAAGATTAAACTGATTACATACTGTAGAGAGAGACTTTATTTCCATCTCACAGTGATCACTGCATGTTTGACAAATCAGCTCTTACTTGACATTTTCCAGGAGTCAATGATATCTAATAAGTTGATTTCATTTATTTCTTTATTGGACCTCAGCCATGTAAATCCATGTAGAGATGTATTTCTCATAAGCATTTAATACAATGGCAAGAGCACCAATTAAAACACGTTTTCAGAATGAAACAAAGGAGCCATTGTCATTTGCTATGGGGCTATTATTCAATGCAGCTTTAAATCTTCAACTGCAGGCCTTCCCTGAGGCGATGCTAGATTATTTCTTAATTTTGACTTTAATACAAGGCTATATTTTAGCTAATAAATGGTCATTGGATGCTGAGAACAAGATTGATTTTGTAATTCAACCCAAATCTTCCCAAGCTATCTAAGACACTTTGGGGCTTGGAGATGCTGGTGTTAACAACTTTGCATCTTTACCCAGATTTATGGAGAGACCAACAAGCCGAGACCATAACCTTGAGGTTCAGTGTAATGGTGTGTTTATTTAATAAGCCAGCAGATTTACTGGTCAGAAAACTGACAGTCAGACACTGTAAAGTCTGCTTTTACAGTGTGTGTTTTTGTGTGTGGCATACTGTATTATGTGTTGACTGTGTGTGATTTTGAATATGCACATGTGTGTGTCATCAGTCCGGTGCGTCCCTCCCTTAGTCCTACAGTGAGGCAGATATGGTAAAGACTGGGTTCCACGTACTTATGCAGGGGGCAATGGGCGAGCGGCTCTGCTGGTAGCCTTTAGCACAGCGGTTGCACGTGATACCAGTCACGCCGTCTTTACAGGGACATTGTCCTGTGGTTTGGTTACAGGTTTTGCCAGCAGCACCCACGGGATGGCAATCACATGCTGTGAGGAAACAGAGGAAGAAAGAGAGGCACAGTGAGTGGTCACACACAAACACACGCACACATGTGAGGAGATACAAACACATACTACCTATAGAGAGAGTGCAGGTGGGTACACAGCAGTGGAGGCAACAATAATAGAGTGGTGAGAGACAGGTGGAGGCGTGCACAGAGAGACAGAACTCACCACAGCGCTCATTTTGAAGTGAGTGTAGCATTATGACTAAAAGAGCAGATAAAATGCATCCGCCACAGACATTGTTTTTGACATTTTGTTGTTGTTTGCTAATGAGCAAATTAGCATGTAACTATCATGTCTACCTTAAACAAAAGCTGCCAAGATACAGTATCAGCATGATCTCCAATCACAAATGTGTGAGTTTGGCTGTTAGGCCTTCTTGTGTGTGCCAGTGTGTGAGCGCTCTGTGGGACTGCAGCTGTATGTGTGAGGTAAAGAGAAAGGGTTGTGCATGCTTACCAAATGATAAAATAATGGAGGATAATCCTAATTGTCTGTTTCTGATTAATGCCAGACTTTGAACCCGAGCCCAAAACGTCTGTCACACTTCCTCCCAAACTGGGGGGTCTATCGAACACACATGCTTCAGGAATGTAATCATCTTCCAATTGCTTTCCCCGATCCAAGCCCTTAATTCATTTCACAGCCAAACCCATGTCAAGTTTGAAATCAGTGTTGAATAATAGTTGTCTGAGAGTTGTTTCTTTTCATCTATTTTTGGATATGAATAGTAGTGGCTCTGGTGAGGAGAAGTGGTTGAATTAATAGTCCATTCAGTAAACCCTGACAGTCTAATCCAGACCAGAACAGTCTTGATAATCAATCAACATTCCCACTTCTTTAATCGAACAACCTACAAAGCCTAAAACTCTGTTTGTCACCAAACTCTCACCACTATATTCCTCACCCCATGAGTGTTGTATTTTCAGTTTATTTCCTGTGGAAAACCAGTGATGCTGACTCTCAGCCTCAGGGTTAGGCTCTGCTCTTTCGCTGCCCCTCCCTAAAGATTTTTTTCCTGTGTTGTGTCACTTGTCACTCTGAAAAGCCATCAAAGGCAAAGCTGAATTATGTACTTTGAGGTTTGTGGGGGTATTTAGTGGTTTGGTCGGTTTGTTTTTAACCGCATAGACTGTTCAGCCCACGGTACAAAAATACAGCTTCAAAACAATCTCTTCATTTTTGGCCCATTGCGTTGAAATGAATGTGTAAAATGTATAAATGTCAAAACAAGTTTAAATTAATAGTGACGCTTATGCATACAATCAAAACTGCAGGTTTCTACTGTGTAATTGAATTCAATACATTAAATAATGTAATCTGACCGTAGGAATAGATTGTTTCTGTTTGAATTTTATGCTTAAAAAAGCTAAAGTTTCAGTTATAATGTAATGTGTTCTTCATCTTTACTTTGACCTAGAGCCTTAATACGATTGTTATTCATCCAGGCTGTAGGTGAGAGAGACATGCTCTCTGGGAGATCCAAATTACGGCAGGCCTCAGGGAAAAGACTGCTGTAAAGTGGTACTGTAATACCGAATCTGTGCTCTTTATGATTGACCTCGGACTTTTGGAAACAACATAGTTGTTGTTTTGTGAGATATTTTGACAAGTGAAGTACTACAAGACAACTCTGTAGGTGAAGTCCATACATTTGGGATTTCAGCAGGCTACCTCCTCTCTCCTCTATCATCACTTTTATCTCTATTGCCTGTTTCCTGTGATTCAGCTTCTGTTGCTGCTCTTATCTCTCCTCAGTGTGTGTGTGTGTGTGTGTGTGTGTGTGTGTGAGAGAGAGAGATAGTACTTGTGTGCTGTTCAACCTTCTTATCAGACTTCAGAGAAGCCTCCATAAAAGTGTGTGTATTAGTACCTTTATCAGACTAATCTGTCACTGCTTTCATTGCTTAGTTGTGTCTAGCTCATTAGGAGGAGGAACAAAATACACAAGCGCATGCGCACACACACACACACACACACACACACACACACACACACACACACACACACACACACACACACACACACATACACACACACACACACACACACACACACACACACACACACACACACACACACACACACACACACACACACACACACACACACACACACACACAGCCTCAGGAAGCCTAACAAACGTGGAGACCGGTGCAGCACGTCTTCAGGCCTGTAAATTTAGGAGTATGTCAGAGGAGTTTGAGGCAAAGAAGGGCAAAGTGCGTTTCTGGTTGGAGCTTCAGAGAGCTCAGGTTATATTTTTAAGAGCGTCTTCCTGGTAACCACAGCTCAGAGCCTCAAGCCTGCCAGTAAATCAAGTTGCACAGCACATGGTCTGCATGTGGGAAACACTCTGCCTCCCTCTCCTCCTCTTCACATTTGGTCCTTGACGGCTGACTGACTGCCTGAGCTGCTGTCCGGTTGGATGACAAATTGTCTGACTCTCTGGCTGGATGACCCACCTGTTGGCCAAAGGACTGGCTTACTCTGGAGGTGTGAGTAAGAGTTTCTCGTTTAAGTGTGTGTCCACTTAATGGTTAAGTGGCTGTGTGCACTGCTTCATGGCTACTACAGATGGCTCAGGGAGATATGGGGACAAGAGAGCAAGAGGCCCTTTCTGTCTCAACACTTCCAGCGAGGAGAACTGACAGAAGTTTATGATAAGAAGCGTAGGTGTGTGTATATAAGGGAATCTGTGGTCTCTCCCTAACAACGTAGAACTAAATCTAAGGGATTAGCCCTGTATAACTGTCATGTTTCTAGATGAAGACAGAATTCCTAACGCTAAAAGAAGCTCTTGGCGCTGGGAGTTGCATATAAAAGAATGAAAAATGTGCTTGGTTAATGGGGAGAGTTGAAGGTTTTTTCAAAGGCAGACAGTCAGGCCTCGTTCTGAGATTGCACAATGTGAGAATTTGAACTCTGCCAATCGTTTACCATAAAGCTGGTGTTTGAAGTCTGAACTCCCCCCATTTGGTTTGTGTGTTCTGTGCCAATAAGAATAATTTGTTGGCCCTGGTGTGAAGCCAAGCTACCCAAGTCTGTGTTCTATTATAATTAGGTTTCTGCTCCTCCACAAGTATCTTTGGAGAGCGGAAATAGTAAGCATTATTGGGTTGTTGCACTATACATAAACAGCTCTCTAAATGACGTGTTTATCTAATAGAGGGTGTGTCTTGCTTGTTGTGTTGTTTAGTGTGTAATTGATCATAATAATAGGCTGCAATGGCCCTGAACAGTCATGCTTAAGGCCGCAGAGCGAGCCCAAAAATGTTGGACGCCAGCAAAAAAAAAATTGTGAACCATGTTTGATGCACAACACTGAACATGTGCATTGTTCTAATTGAAAACACGCAGATAACACACACACCCGACGAAAATCCAGAGCTAAAATTGAAGTCATGAAAAACAATATTTTTCAAATCACAAGCAGAAAAACATTTTATATGTGGTCAATAAAAAAACCTACTGGGTCAATGGAAGACATATGCTGAAGAGAGGGGAGTAGGTTTTTTAGCATGTTATTCTGATTGAAACAGACCATCCCTCAATCAAAGCCTAATTTCCCTCTGTATGCAAAATATGTTCCCCATCATGCTGCTGACCGATGCAATTATATGATGGTTGATTCGAATGTGAAGGCCTGAATTCAATCCAATGGTCACAGAACCAACGCCAACTCAAGCTTGATTTTATTAAGTTTAGATGGTCCTCTGATGGGGACTAATCAAGAGCAGGGCTCATTATTTGGCAAAGACCTCCCATGTAGTCATCATTGTCACTCAATATGTTTTAGGCTCTGCATCAAGATGGGTTCTTTAGGAAGTCACTAATGTTTACCTTTTAAAATAAAGTTAAGACTTTAAAAATCAATGCCAGGGTGCCAAACAAGGATATCAGACAGCTGATTAAACATCCACATAAAGCTATCACTGAGTGACATTTGTTATCTCAGTTATATGTCAGAAGTGTTGAAAGACCACCCAGAGTGCTGCATCTCTTGGTCTTCTCAAATCTCACCATCACCTTTTTAAGTTCATGCATTTCATTGTCAAATACACCTCAGTGTGTTTTATTCACAGGCTTCAAACAGTTAAAGATACAAACAAGAGCTGCTTGAAATGTATGCCATGTTTACACTCTTACTCAATGAGGGGTGAAGTTATACATTTCGGCGTGTAAATGTAGCCACAGGGCACGGCTTGCTCTGCAGTGGATAAGCTGCTGCTCTCTTTTACTTGTAATAGCCTCCTATGGAAATGAGCTGCTTTCAGGGAGGATTGTATTACGCATATAAAAGCAAACTCTTGTGCTCCTCGACCTGCCCCGCGCTCCTTACAGTGCCCATTCTCTTCCAAGAGCCACACAGCAAAAAGGCTCTCTCTACTTGAGTTCAATAAATATCCAAACCTCTTAATTGCTGTCACTTCGGTGAAGCGTTCACGCTGCTTGAGGAGTCGACAGAAATTAGTTCCGCGGTTTGAGTTTCATTGAATTATCTTGAGTTATGATGTGGTAAACCTGAGAGAATTTGGCAGGGCAAGACTTTTGACAGCACACATAGGTGTTTGACGTAGGGACAAAGCTGTGTTGCAACTTTAAGTTTATTAACAGAGAGAAAGAGAGAGAGAGAGAGAGAGAGAGAGAGAGAGAGAGAGAGAGAGAGAGAGAGAGAGAGCATGTATTGCAATGACAATTAAAGTCTTTATCTGTAATGTTCCACATATAGCTTGCAAAAATGTTTTAATTGGCAAAAGAAACAGTTCATGCTTCGTATCATTTGTCAGCTTGGGGTAATTACCACAGATCCTTTATTGTAAGTCTGTTTTGATGTAACTGAATACCTCAGTAAAACTTGAACAGTGTTTGCTTATAATTACACAGAGCTGGGGGAGGTGAGACGTACATAAACTGGCAAATTTCATGGATTAAATTGAACAAAACCGTTTTGGTAAGCTGGCAATTTTATAAATAATGATGAAATGTGTTTATATTTTAGTTCAGTGAGAGGCAGTAGAGACTGTGAAAGATTCAAAAGTGAGATTTAATATTTACTAGTGTGGAGACTCTGATGTAATGAGTATATGACATGACTCCTGCTATAAGCCAATGGGAGTATCATTATCTTATAACAATAATACTATTATAGATTATATTTAATTGTTGTGAAATTCCACTAAGGGTGCATGGAGCCATAACAAAGCACACTGATGCTGTTTTTTTGGGCTATAAGTTAAATTATGTATATATGATGTATCATGAGTCATGAGAATGACATTAATGATGGTCAGAACAATAATTACTAATATTTACATTTTAAAGAGCAAATAATTTTGCTCTTTAAAATGTCAGAAAATAGTGAAAATGGCCATTGCAATGTTCTCAGAGCCAAAGGGGGAGTGTTCAGATTGCATGTTTTGTCCAAAAAGCAAAGATATATTCAAACAATAACAGCAAATGTTGACAATTGAGAAGCCAAGCACAGAGAGCTTTTAGATAGCTGAGAAACACAAGAAAACTTGTGACTCTGAAAAGAAAATTATACAGATACAGATATTTATGACATGACATACACACTGTAATTATGGTAAAAGAAAGTTGCATGTACACATCGCATTAGCAGCAGGTTTCCCTTAGCGAGAGCATCAGACAGAGTCATAAAATATGAGAACACCAGCCTGCACAGAGACAGAATCCATTCATAGAGCACAGATGAAGGTGAAGGAAGCAGAGGCAGAGAGGCTCCACATCAGTGGCCCTAGTTATCATAACGTAACGTTTTACACAGACATAAAATACAGATTCAGCCCCACATATTCAGATGCACATGAACTATACATGAACAGTTTACTCCAGATGCCAGAGGTCCATACCAGGTGCATTTTTCACAGCTTTTGACTTGCTGTTTTAACTTTCACTTCATGACTAATTTAACCAAAGTTTCCAAACATCAAAGTAGTCATCGTTGTCGTATGAGAACAGATTTCCACATCAGTGGAAACAGATTTCTCATGCAGGCAGGCTGTTTTCCAGTTATGGTAAAAACATTTTATCATTACATGAACTGAGGTTTTCGCTCTGCTTTAATTTGGCTCTACATTTGTTCTCTTCTGGTGACCCAAATGTTGACTGCTTGCTTCCAAGGTCTCTCATGTCAGTGGCTAGCAAACTGTGAAAGTCACCACTGTAAGCAATGAAAAAGTAATGAAAAGCAGCCAAGAATCATCGGAAATATGCTGGATTAATCATTTGCTGCTGATTGAAAATGCAAAGCTCTCCATCATCTAAAATGTGTAAGGCATTAGAGAAAAGTGTGGCATAATGATAAATAATACAGTCAATTACTAATTCAAAAGGATTCACCAGACATGAATATAATAGGACAAAAACATTTGCTGTATTTTGGGACAGACCTTCCTCATTAGTAATAGCTATTATGCTTTTATGCTCTACATTATTATTTTGTCTACTGTATATTGTAAACTGTATATTTTGTCTGCAAGTGCAAGTAAACATGTTTAACAATTCTGTGGTGAAATGCACAGCAGGAACCTGAGGCATCTAACCCCATGAAAGTGAGTTATGGGACGCTGAAAGAATCAAGTCTCTGACACATGAGAAGGAATGTAAAAACAACAAAAAAAGAGGTTAAATCTCCACAACTAGCCAGCCTGGTAGACACAGCGGAGCATAGGGGTTAATGATACACAACGTCCCGTCGTGATGAATGTATGTTTGCATTCCTGCTCGACAGGAGAATAGGCCCAAAGCCACGGAAGGTGTTAATGTCAGTTTAGAAATATCGCTCATGAGCGGCTGGAGGGGAGAATAGAATGGATGCATTTGTCAGAGAGCTTTGTTATGAATGAAATGTGCTTGATATGGTCACATGGATGTCAGGAATTGAATGGGACCGAATGCATGTGTGATTTTCTTTTGCAATCGTTTCATTAATAATTAAAAAAATTTAAAAAAGGGTGTCATTGTGGCAAATGCACTTTTCTGCAAAGGGAAAAGATGAAAATTACAGAGCGACGGTATCAACTGTATTAGTCAAGACTTAATAAAATGCATCTTTACATATCATTGTCTTGTCTGAACATCAGATTCTTTTGCAGATGTTTTACTCTTCAGACCTGCCTTCTGTCATACTGAGTGATTGGTCAGTTTATTTATTTACTACATGGTGAATGATGTGAGAAAACTCAGGCTTAAATTGTCAGCAGGCAGCTAATGTTTCCTCTTTGGAAGTGAGCGCTCTGAAACCCTCAAACGAGAATGCGTGTATTTCTGCGTGTATGTGTGTGTGTGTGTGTGTGTGTGTGTGTGTGTGTGTGTGTGTGTGTGTGTGTGTGTGTGTGTGTGTGTGTGTGTGTGTGCGCGCGCGCGCGTGCGTGCAAGCTGTATCTATACGGAGCGATTCTGAGGTGTCTCTGGGCTTGTTTGCACAGGGAGTCAGCTCCTGTTATCTTTCCCTGCAGCAGAAGAGGTGAGAAAATATACCCTCTCTCTTTTCAATCACCCCCCCTTCCTCCTCTTTCTCCTCCTCCTCTCTTTCTTTGACCCTTATTAGCTATGGTGAGGGCTGATGGCAGGCGATACATCTAGCACACACCTGCGTGGGGGTGTGTTCCTCTTGTCCTCCTCTCTTCCTTTTCTCCTTACCTTACCTCCCATCTTTCACTCTCTTGCCACCCCTTAACCTGAGTTTTGCCCCCCCCCCCTTTCTTCTCTCTCCGTCCTGCAGCCCTTCCACCGATTCGTCTTTGACCTGCACTGGGGATCACTTCACACCTTAGCTCTGTTTGTTTTGCTTGTCCTGTCATCCCCTCACCTCACCTTCCCCCCCCCCCCGAACGAAGCCAAATAACTCAAATGTCAATGAGGGAACACCCAGACCCGACCCGCCCCATGCCACCACGACCTCCACACCCCCCAACAGACCCCCAACTCATCTCCGCTGACAGAGCGAGATGAGGGTGAGACAGGCTCAGGAATGAAAAGACTGCTGGCTCCCCCCCTCCCCCCACTTCCTGTGATTCATCTAAAACGGTTTCCTATCAGACCTAAAAAATATCAGTCAGTAGTAGCTGGTGTTGAGTATGTAAGTATGTAAGTGTGTAATGAAATTTCGAAGAGCAATATTTCAAAACTTTTTTTTTAAATGAAATAAGATATTTGGTTGTTGTTCAACATGTACGTTTAAATCTTTCCCTTGACAGAAAAGAACGGCACTGTACCTTTGCAGGCTTTCCTGTGGGAGATAGGTTTGGACAGATCTCTGTAGTAGCCCTCCTTGCAGTAGTGGCAGTGGCGTCCAGCCGTGTTGTGGCGACAGTTGAGGCAGACTCCTCCGCTCTTCCTTCCCGACAGTTTGTACAGCTCCATGTTGAAACGACACCTTCGGGCGTGAAGGTTACAGTTACAGGCTGTGAAGGAAATAAAAAAAGGATGTAAAAAGGTTAAATTTAGTGTGGAACAAATAGGTCACAACAGTATTTATTCCAGTTATTGACAACAAACTCATTCAATAGTTGATAAATGATGACCATTTCTTATTGAATCTGCATTCAAGTTTGAAATTGAACCTGTTGAGGTTAACCAGTAAGGTGACATGTTTGTGCAAATGATTAACAAAAAAACATGTGGTGAGTAGAGCAGATGGCCCTCGTGTAACCCTTTTGGAGAGTTTAAAATCCTCTAGGTATCCCTTTAGAGCACCTGAACCCAAAACAAGTTTGTGATTGTGTTTTATGATGTCCTGACATGTTAAAATAATGACCTCAGCAGTGGAAATAAGTCCATTGTTCACTATCATACTTTTACCTTTTAAGTGTATTTGTAATCAATTCAAGTCATGATGGTTTAAATCTCACTTGTGAGAGTTAACTAATAATTTAGCATTATAGCATCTAGCAGAACAACTGCTATGGTTACCTCATTTTTTATTCACTGTAACCTGTGCACTACTTTATAACCATAGTTAAACTATTGATACTAATATTTCATTTTAATGGACATCTGACGGCCGTTCAGAAATGACTATTTTCTGTGGCCGTTACATATTACTGTAATTTCCAGGATCTTTTGTTTGTGTGACTGACTTGATGCAATGCCATTAGAGATAGTCAGGGAAGGTGAGAAAGTTCTCTGATAATGAGGTCAAACACTGCATACTTTATCTACCTCTCTTCACTTGTCCTTTTTCTGTCTCTTACTGACACACTCTACTCTTCACTCCCTTTATCTTTCTCTAGCTTGTTTCCTCAAGGTCCTTGCCTGCTCTCCAGAGTCCAAACTGTACTAAACAGAAAGTGAAGGCCTGGTATTAACATTTCTCCCTTCCCTGCCAAAATCCCTGTGAGTATGTGCGAGAGACCCCTCGCTGCCGCTTGTTTACTGATGAGTACAGTTGCCAGCTCTAAGTTTAATAAGCCGGCTGATGTTTATTCATGACTCTCTGGCAGCGGAACGCGGCAGACATGCCTAACTTCATTAAGGTTTGCCGTCCGAGCCACCGATCCTTCACCACCACCAGAGAGGCATTCATGCATTATTAACAACAACGCTTCTGATACAGTTTGTGGCTCTACTATGTGTGGTTACATACTGTACTGTATGTGTGTGTACGTATGGAAATGGGGGTTATCTGGGTCCAACTGGGGGTCCTGGTTGGTCCATCTGTCTGTGTTGTTCTGCACCACCTCCTCACACAGCTCTTTTCATCATCTGCCCATCATAATGGAGGAGCTCTCACTTCCCTCAGCATCCATCAACCTGGCTTCTCACTGGTGTTTGTTTGTTTGTTCAGTGTGTGTTTTTTTCTGGATGTGTGTGTCTGTTTGGGGCCCCAGAGGCTTCTTCTCTCCACTCCAAGGACATAATTACAATACATTTTCAAAAATACACATACAGTACAGACACACACACGCACGCACGCACGCACGCACGCACGCACGCACACACACACACACACACACACACACACACACACACACACACACACACACACACACACACACACACACACACACACACACAGGGACAGCAGGGTTTAATTAGTGATATGTCTTGTTCTCCCTCCCTGCTTCAGACTGTTGGTCTTAAAAGCCTCAGTATGCAAAAAACAAGACTTTCAATTCCACAAGACTACAAGATGATGCTATTTCCATTTTATTTTCCGTGAAAATAAGCTTTACCTTGAGTACTTTCAGATTACATAAAATGATTTACTCCTGTGTCTCACCTGAGTGGATTTATATATCCTTTCCTTAAAGTGACACAGATCTGATGTTTGCATTGTTGTCTTTAGCTAGATTTACACTTGTGCATGACTCATATTGTTCAGACAGCAGAGCTTTCCTCCCTGACTCCCCTGGAAAAACCCTGGAACCTACTGATAGCAACAATAGTGTACACACAAAACTGTTGAGATATAGAAGAGGTTGAGGGATAAAAGTGCATAACATTTCATTTAATTCATAGATATTTTAGCCACAGAGAGACAGCTCTGATATGATCTGTGTCTCTGAGCTGGCTGTCAATCCAGCCTGTAAATGCCAAAAGCCATGTTCAGTCTCTCTGTGATTCTGGGCCACACTTGGTGAAAGCTGCCTGCAGGTATCAGGGATCACTGTAGAGTTCAGTTGGTGGAGGATCAGTGCATGGTCTTATACCTGCAGACAGGTCTCTGTTACACTACAAAGGTGGTTTCACACCCTGCCTAAATGAATACAGGGGGAATTCTAGCCTATCGGACTACTCTGCCCCGGTGAGAATAATGCTGTTGTCCTGGGATGCATGTTGGATATTGAAAAGAAAGACGACATACAAGCTGGATGTGAAGGTGTGGGGCAGAAGGCCACATTGTGTTTGACGGTATCATGCTTTATAAGGTATTATGTCAGATAATGGGGACGAGTGAGAAGCACTTTATCTAAACTCACTGACACTGGGTGTGATGTAAGCTTGTTCACACAATACCTCTTACACATTGAAAAAAAACGTGCAAACAATGTTATTGTTGGCGCAATTCCAAGTGTTTCATGAGCACAGACTGTTTTAAAAAATTACATCATCACAGCCCAAATTAGCACATTTAATTAAAAACAATTGAAGATTTGTAAGCCAGTATGCTTATCAGGTTTCCTGCGGCGTTATAAACAAGTCATTCAGACATTTCAGTGTTATCTATTCATGTAGAGTTTTCCATTCATAACTCCCTATCAGGCAAAAACTCAGCTGTGTTTAAAGATAACCATATGCTGTCAGTCACGATAAAATACCCCAGTGACACAGGAGACTCTGCTCTCAACCTTTTCCTTCAACAAGAATGATTTGCTATTGCTGTTTATTCATTTTAATGTAATTTAATAACGTATTTGCATCAGATACAGCACCCGCTGATATGTTGGATGATATGTGCACCATTCAGTGATTATCATAAAGCAAACAACCATTAATACATGTTTATAGTTTTCGAGTGGTGTTCATTTTTGTTCTATTACCTCATGTTAATGTACCATGTTGATCACGCTAAGAACACTTATTCTCATGTGTGTTATGATATAAATCATTACATTTTATACCCCAAGGTAGACTTGGTTGGTCGACTGAATTTCACAGGTCGTAAACACAAGAACTGGTTGGGTTTGCCATAAACCACAAACACATTCCCACCCATTAAATTACGAATGTCAGTTTATTTCTAATTTTCAGTTTGTTGTGGAAACACCTTTGTTAAGCCAAGAGAACAAAAGCATGTTTGATAAATTCACTCCTGGCAGCTCCTCTCCGTCACCATAAAAAGCTTGATATGGTGGTAGAGATTTTATTAAAATTCCAGCAGCAGCTGCAGCCTTTTGTTTTCTTAGAGGTAAAGAAAATTTAAACCGGACCACACTGACATAAAACATGTCTGTCACAAGCAACCAGTGAGGTCATTCCATGGTACCCTCTAAAGGTTAAAAAGGGAGCTAAAAATAGAGTGGAGTATTTAGTTAAAACTAGTCCCTCACTTCTAAAATTACACAAAACTAAATATGCGGTTTTTGTTTTCATTTTTTCAAAAGATACATTCATAATGAACACCTCAGTAAACTGCTCTCTGTTGCTGAAATACCAGCTATCCCTTTCCAGGACCGCTGTGAAAACACAAACACACACACACGCGCACACACACACACACACACACACACACACACACACACACACACACACACACACACACACACACACACACACACACATAGACATTCTTCATGCCTGCTCTTTGCAACCAGCAGGATTCAGGGTTTCTGCCCTTCAGAGGAAACACAAAAGCTGAGCTGTAGTTTATTTCAGCCAAGCAATCAGCTCACACACCTTCAGAGCAAACAAAAGCTACTGCTACCATTCACACACAAAACACACACATGCTGAGTGCACCAGGTGCACTTTAAAGACAAGTTTGCTCTGAGCATCCTATGATTCAACATTTCATCTATGTGTTAATATCGAAACAATATATGGGAATGCATAAGAATCAACTATAAGACATATTAAATATATCACAATTTGAGTAGCTTTGTAAATTATATATTAATGTTAACAGTCTACATTTTCCTTATAGGACACCTTAAAATGTTTGGTCTGTTTTCAATCAAGTTAACTGCTTCAGGCTGGATTAGTGAGTCAGTGGGCGGCTGTAACCGCCCCCCAGGTGAGCAGTAAAAAGAAGTGTGAACTGATACCTTTAAAACAAGAGTAATTGAATTAGCTGGATAAAGCTAAGCTTACCTAAAGCTTTTCAACACCTCCTGTAATGTGCACCACCGCTATCTACAATGACAAAAAGCTGCATTTTCGAGTCTCACAGCTGTTTTGACCTCCAACTGCAGAATTTGACAGCAAACGGATTTGTTTATTGGGTGTCGCTGTTTCCCGCACATCCTATATAGTAGGAAATACAGGGCCTCAGAGCAGTGTCTGAGTGTGTTTTGGAAAAGTTGGCTAATTTGTTTCTTTGAGTGGTTCCCAGCTTTTATCAACTGACCTCAGTCTCGTAGCAGCACAGAGGCGGCCTTCCCTTTGCTAATTAGAGAGAAAATTCAAGCAACAGAGCTTGGAGTTGAGATTAAGCTCATCGTACTTACGATAAGCCTGGTAATTGAGTGATGTTGGTCACAGCCTCGATTTGTTCTAAAGACACACTCGAGCAACTGATCTCTGCCACTTTCGATCCAAATCCACATGCTGGATTTGTTTTAGCTGCTAGCTGCTCACTACCCCGAATATAAAGGCACAAATAAAGAAAAAAGAGAAACTTGAAAAGGGACGGCTAATTGTATGTGTTGTAGCATATCAGACCACATTAGATATCTGACTATCCACACTGAGACACTACTGTCATCAACATTCCCATCAAATAGAAATGTCCGGTCTTTTTGTGAGGTCTGGGGAGGTCACAGGCGCTGACAAAGATTTTGCCGCCATTTTTCCACAGCTCTCAGGAAATGTCAGCCTTCCCGCTGCCATCACCTCCACCGCCAAAACCAAAACCCCATACCCCAAACCACCGCCTGCGAGCAGGGGACCAGCAGGGGCTCTGCTACTCTGCTTTTAAACAAACACCAAGGGGAGTCCACACATGAGCAGTTTACATTTAATCCTATGGGCGCCCCCAAAAGTAATCACATTAATTTCTAAAACCCCTTTAAGAGAAAATGGAAAACTATCGGGTGTCCTCTGAGAGAGAGAAAGTAGTTTATATTCACTATGACTTATTTTTGCAAATATTTTCATAAATTGTGCCCCAAAATATCTTGAACAGCTTGATACCTCCCTATACTGCGTATGTATTAACTTAAATCATGGCAGTCTGTTAAACATCCTCTTCTATGCCCCTCATCAACACACACACACACACACACACACACACACACACACACACACACACACACACACACACACACACACACACACACACACACACACACACACAAAGTAGCAAGTAGCAATACACACTTTAAAAATACTACATTACAAGTAAAGGTACATAAGTATTATCAGCAAAATGCATCATATTTTATAATCTCATCATATGTTTTGTATGTAAAATCTGAAATTGAGTGAATGTTTGGAGAAGCCAATTCTGGTTTTATAAAATAAATCTTTAAAAAAAATACTGTACAAGGATGAATAATGGTAAATGAGCTCAGATATTTACATAACTGCTGACTGTAAACAGACAGCAGCCGGAGAAAAGTTACAGTAAGTAGAGGGACAACGTTTCAACAATTGGCTCAAAGTAGCAAAAA
Source organism: Sander lucioperca (assembly GCF_008315115.2). Taxonomy (NCBI): domain Eukaryota; kingdom Metazoa; phylum Chordata; class Actinopteri; order Perciformes; family Percidae; genus Sander; species Sander lucioperca. The sequence continues at coordinate 7,350,358 of NC_050176.1, forward strand.
ACCCCACTGATATTTTCCTTTAATGTCTGGGATTTCTTCTCGAGCGCAGACATCACAAACAATCATTTTGTGGCCAGATTAATTCTGTGTTTATATTTTGTCAGGAAGAAGCGATTTAAAAACATGACAGGTGACTCCAGTGCCTCTTTTTAGACTGATGTCGGACCACACCAATGAAGAAGATATGATTCAACGACTATGGAATTTCACGATGAAGAAATTATCGCCCATCGCTGATAATGACTGTTTCTCCCAAAACAACTGAAAAATTAAATATTTTTTTTAAAGGCCTCCATAATAACTGTTGAACCAAAACAGAGTGATGTGACATTACAGAAATATTTATGTTCCCTCGGTAACACTGTATATTTTGCTCTCTGTTACATGTCAACCAATAAATCTGTTCCATGGCAACTGTTTATTTAGCCTCTTATAAATTAAAACAATACAGCTTTTTATCTTGCGTTTGTTGATCCAGACGCTGGCATGATAAAGGCAGGAATTTCCAAATTAAATGAGAGCTGAGGGCATTTGAGGGATTGAGATGATAGATGGAGCGCTCATCTCATTGTTGTGTGTTTGGCGTTCTCTTTAGATGCAATTATGGCTTTATATAAATGTCATTTCCATTACCAGCTCAATTAATCCTTTTGAACAAGCAAATTATTTGTCTGTCAATAGTTGATGCCACAATATGTTTAATTGCTGTATGAATTACTGTAAATTATCTTCATACAGACACAAGAAATCTGTGCTATTTTTTCCTTCTACAGTATATGCAATCATGTCCTCTTTCTAAATGCTTCTAAGTGGCATGTTTTCACCACATATTACTTATTTTCAATTTTGAAGAAAAACAAGGCTGCATCTCACAAATAAAACTTGCAACAGGTCAAAAAAAAATAAAAATTCAAAACAACCAAACTTCAAATTCAACTTTAACAAACAAATCTTAAATGGCTTTTGAAATAAGATATATGGAAAACCAAACTTCTCTGTGACAAAAACAATACGAACAAAGAAGAACAGGAAGGTATTTATTTTAAAAAGGTAAAAAAAAACTTTCACAAAGTAACCCTTTCAGATTTCATGACATTTCTTCCGCAACAAATAGCCAACAGTTTAAATTCTGCTGAAACACTGTGCTGCAAATCGCACAGAACAAAGGGTGAGAGTTCCATAAAATACAGAGAGCAAACAAAGAACGTGTGAGTGGGAGAGAGAGATCATGCTGGTGGGTGGAGGATGTATGAAGTGTGTGAGGAGTTTAAGGTCAACACTGGTCAGTGTGTATTGGGGAGCACCCTGGGTATGCCATGAAACTATGTGGGGTGATGAAGCGAGGGTGCGGGTGAGTGGGAAGAGGGAAGGGAAAGGAGGATGAGGCGCCCACTGCAGAGATTATATCAGGCTAATTTAATTCCTTTATTGCAGCCAATTAGCCACAGCACTTTAGCCCCCTGTGAGCCCTCTAGCCCTCTTCACTCGTTCTCTAATGACCCCAACTAAACTCTGGATTTCGGCTGCTCCCAAAGAAGGCCATGTTTCAGAGCCGCTGTATTTTTAATTAGCAGTTTGCCTTACAGACACTGTACCAAGGACGAGCGAGAGAGAGAGAGAGAGTGAGGAAAGTAAAGAGACAGATAAGGAAGAAAATATAGGGGTGGGGGGGAAGCTGGAAAAATAAAAGATGAGGTGGACAGAGGAATGGAAAGAGATCAGCCTGCTGCTTGTTAAATCCCAGGCCGTACTCGAGGGGACTTGGCTAATTGAGATCAAGTCACACAGAATATTCATCATTCCTGCAGGGCTATCAAAGGCACATTAAATATTCGGTGAGCGTTGATTTCCAGTGGACAGATACCATTCGGCGTCAAGCAGCCTTAACGCGCTTGTCTGACATTTTTTCATATCAGTCAAGCTGTTTATCTATTTCTCCTTTCTTTATTTCATAATTTAACACTCTGATGTTTTCTCATATTTGGTCAAATTATGCAATTCCCAGTGCAGGCAGAGTCTACGATGTTCTGTCAGTGGGTGATAAAATATAGTCTGATTATCCAACCGCTGCAATTAAAGAGCTGTGAGAACCACCTTGCTTCATTGCAAGCAGGGATCCCTTATGAAGCTATTAGCAGTGGAGCGAAGGTTAATGTTAAGTAATGGATTTACAGTAGACGGCAAAGTAAACACCAGCAGAGCAGAGTATATCTCCATATCTATACAGCTTCTAATACAGCGCAAGTATACAGTATTTAAAGTATGAAAACAATCATACAGATATAATGTACTGAATGCATAGAGTAACATCTTTTTTATGAAGTACAGGAAAACAAATATTTTCAGCAATTAGACTGAATACTTTACTACTACTATACTATCATTAATCAAATTTGTGGGATTGCATACATTTTTTATTATTTATTGCTATATGCTTTTATAACTCATAACAGCTGTCTTCACAAAATCCCACTTTTTACAGTTACTAGACTGTTGCTGATTTTCTTTTGCTGCAACTGCAGGAGGACGTACTGTATGTTTAGAAAGTTTGTAAAGGTATAATTTTATGGCCTTGGATACACATACAGCAGGCATTTTCCACAAAATGAATAGATTTTTAAACATTGGTCTTAAATTTCGGTGTGAATGGGGGAAATGGAGCATTTGAAAAAAAGTGTGTTAAAAGTTGTTGTTGTTATCTATGCCCAGTAGAAAACAAAATGGCTGATAAGAGTATTTCCCTACTGTCCTACGAGCCTGCAAATTTTCACAAACAAATTGAAAGGTGATTGTAAAGCCTTTGACACATTAACACCATGTCAAATGTACATTACATTCACATGCACACTACCTTACAATCTGCAGCAGCCTCCAGCAGCAGGCCAGCCTGCTCCATGCTGAGCTAAATGGCCCATATATTCACCCTCTGTCTTCACGTGGGGGCTAATAGGCCTTTCCTTTTTTCAAGAGTCTAACTAGCCACACAGAGGCACAACAACAAAGAAAGGCCTAATGGCCTCCAATTTCCCGCATTAGTGCCCATTTAATGGCTGACCTGCCCTCTCGTTAGGCAGCACAGCATGGGAGCACTTCTCAGCCCTGCACGCGCGCACACACAAAACCACACACACACGCACGCACGCACGCACGGACGCACGCACGCACGCGCACACACACACACACACACACACACACACACACACACACACACACACACACACACACACACACACACACAGTCCTTCAGCCTTCCACAACCACACTGCCTCGGGCCCCAGCAACACTTCCACCCCACGCTGAGACCGCATAATAGGCCAGTTTGTAAAAGGGCTGGCCTGTGATCAGTAGTGCATCCATTTGCTGAGTAATCAAGGGTCTTTTGTCTGAGTAGTGTGTGTGTGTGAGAAGGTATGAGTGTGTGTGTGTCAAAGCGTGTTTGCACCTGCGTGAGAGACAGAGGGAGGGAGATTCTCCCTGCCCATCTGTCTTTATTTGTGTGCCCTTCGCTCTCAGAGTGTGTGTTTCCATGTGAGTGTTTGTGTGAGTAATTCCAAGATAAAGTGTTGCTGCCTGGAAAAGATCTCCTCCAATTTATGTCTATGGGAAAATACCAGCTGACATACAGTGTAGGAATAAAGGGACCCTGACTAGAGCCATGGAGGGGCTGACGAGCGTGCGTTGTGTGTATGTCAACTATGCCATAAAAATGCCATGGGTGGAGGATGACATTGGCAGGTCCTATTCAGGCCTATAGCAGTGAAAGACCCTTTAGGCTTGTCAGGTCCCCATTCCTCCCCGCTGAACAATACCCACTAAGAGCAGCTGTCTTAATAGCGTGAGGGACTGACAGCTTTAGGAGCGATGCGAAGCTCGGAGCAACATCTACGCAAACTTTAGCCCAAACAACGCTCCGCTGTGTGACAACATAATACAATCTAACAGGATAGTCTACTGTTTGCCAGATAGGGAATGCATCTTGTACATTTCTATTACACATACGTCTTTAAGAAACGTGAGCTGACAGTGTTGGCAGAGCTGCATCACATCAATGTTCAGGAACCTCGTGTGTGAACGGATGCAGTGGCACGATGGCAAAAGATTCTTCCTGAGCGTGATGATGATTGGAACTAACTGGATTTACAGTTTCCTTAGCAGGAAGACCAGAAATCTCTGCTGTCACTTAGGAAAGTTTGTTTTTTATTGAAGGGCTATGAGTGGGAATAGTGTGTGAATGTATTGTGTTTGACTGATGGAGCAATGTTTCCTTTTCAAAGTAAAGGCGGATTACTGAAACAAGTGGATGATGTTTCTTTCTGACATCAGTGTCTGATCTGATAATCACAGTGTGAACATTTTGAGACTTCTCCTCAAAGCATTAGCTGTGAATCAATTGTGCAATGCTTTGCAACCGCAGCGCAGCTCCCCACCATCAACCTGGCTGTCAAAGCCAAGTATAATAAGGTTTCTCCCCAGGCTTTGCTCTCTATTGTTTTACATCAAGCCATTACCTAACCCTGTCTCCTCTGCCTAGAGCCTCACACATCCACATCCACCGCTCAGGCTTTCACGGAGAGGACGCACATCGGAAATACGCAAAACAGATCTCCAAATCTTCCCTAAACAAGGGTTCTCACTGCTCATGTCAAACATCACCTCCAGTCTATTTACTCCGGGAGTTTGGTTTCTATGGGACTAGCAGACCCATAGTGTTTGGGGTTCACATAACTCCTGGCAGGTCGTCTTGTGCGTTGCTGGCCCCGAGGCTGACAGGGATGGGCCGGTGCTGTCAGTGCTAGATAATGAGACAGAGCTTACACTGGGCTAACTCATGCTCCTCCATGACTGTGATTCATACTAATCCCACAACCTCTGCAATTAAGGCAATCACTCTGCTCTGACAATGTTAACTAAAGATTTTAAAACCTGTCGTATTATAGCAGAATGGAGTCGACCAACCCTGATTGGCGGCCGTGAGCTGAGAAAATAAACAGTGTTTGAAGATTAGATGATTAGAAGATTAGATGAGTTAATTTGGCCCTTCAGGCAAGAAAAAGGCAGAGAGCGATTTTTGTCCTTCGTGAAGACACTGGATATCTTAATCAACCATCATAATGGCACATATTTTTCTTTGTTTCTTGATTTTTTTTTCAAACACATTTTCGACCAACAGAATGTGAAGAAGAACCCTGTGGGAGAATGCGCTCCCTACCTTGCTTTGGAAAGTTTTCCCATATTGAACTGACTCAGCCTTGAGGATAAGCAGATCAGTCTTGGATTAGGGATGAGATCGGAATGCTCTCTTGGATTTCTTTCTACTGGGTAGAAATGTTTACGGTTTCCACTGCCTGATAAAACACACTTTGCATAAGCTGATCTGGACACGTTCTTCTTGGAAGTGTCTAAAATATGATGGAAATTATTGATACAGGTATTTTTTGGGAAATTTCTCCCTTTGTACTTCACCTTTTGTTGAGAATGAAAGTTCATTCTTGACTTTGGAAGCAGCAGCTGTAAAAAATATCACTATAAGGTCCACAAGATCTTCCTCTGCAGATGGAGCTGCCTAGATGTTCAAATTTCCATTTTTATCTGAGCACTTGAAGGACTTCTCATCCTAGGTTTTAAGCCAACATGGATTTATTCGAGCTAACACTGACAGTAAAAATCTTAAAGTGCTTGAAAAAAAACTGAAAATGCATCATGAAAAGTGTGATATGTCTGAGTGGACCTTCACTTTTTGTGTCAAACATTTCTCTCCAAGTTCATTAACCTCCATAATTAAATCCTTCACAATTCTAAACATGTTGGAGTAAATTATTGTTTTAGTGTGATCACGTCATTAGTCCAAACAGTTCTCCACAGTGGAACAATACTTTGGGATGCTCATGATCAGAGAAAAAAGAAAACACAGAAACACTGCGGCTTCACCTCTCTGGGCGATAAATGCTGAATTTAAGCTCCGCTCAAAACTATTTTATTGCAGGCTCATTAGCAACCACGGCACCGCGGCCATGCTAAGCAGGTGGGAAACCTTTGACCTTTACACACACACCCTACATTCCTTTGTCAAGTCCCCATTACTAAGTTACCACTTCTCCGAATTGGGCCATAACCCTTTTCTTCCTCCTGCTCCCTGCTGCAGCATTAGTGAGTGGTACTCTGGACTGTTGAGACAAATTTCTTTATAAAATGTATAAGCCATGAAAACAGCTTCAGTTGGGCAGTCAAACAAAGAGGAAAGGATAGTTGAATTATCTGAAACTCAAGTCAATCTAGTGACAAAGGGGAATGGAGGAGTGGCGAGATGGAAAAATGGAAACTGTCTAGTTGAATGACAGTATTTCAATCAGAGACTGACCCACTCACATAGAAATTAAAACCAGAGGAGGGTTTGAACCCACACACAGCCTGATAAAATCACAGGCATTTAACCTGTGAAAGAAGGCAAACTTTCCTGTGCAGGATAGGTAGACAGTAAACAGGTTTAAGAAAAAAAACTTTCCTGGATGAATAAAGGTTAGAAAAATGACAAACACACCACATTGTGTACTATAGGCGCAGTGCATGATTATCCAGCTATATGAGCGAGAATGTAAACAGACAGGGAGGCTGGGTTGTCAAAGTGTGCAATCAGAGAGACATTTAAACTGTCTCAGCCAACATACATCAGAACCTGGGGTCACTTGGTACATATCGCACTTCTTTGCTGCATCTGGCCTTAAAAGCAGACTTTATGCAGACAGCAGCATGCGGTGGAATGATGAAGGAAGTGTACTTTAAGAGGTCTGTTAGTGTGTGTGTGTGTGTGTGTGTGTGTGTGTGTGTGTGTATATATATATGTGTGTACTGTACATTTTTGACTTCTTGCCACCAAGTCAAGCACAGTCTCCTATCCGGAGGAGGGAGTGAGCGGGAAGCCGCTGGAAGCCATAAATCTGAAACCCCACGGCACATTTTCTTCACTTCTGTGACACATTTATTGTCCTTTTTTCTTTTTCCCCTTTTCCTTATATCGTCCTCAGCTCTCATCCATATTTTAAACTGCACACTCTTAAACTTTAAACTGAATTGATCCTGCACTTTTTTTTTTTAAAACAAACCTCAGTGTGTGAGCAGAGTGTGTGTGGACAGGGGGAAAATGATTTGCCAGCGTAGCTGCATGTGTTTTCTCTACCCATGTTGGCTTTAAGCTTTAAAGTCCGCTCAGTCTAGAGATGCTTTGGTCATAAACGGAGTGTGAGGGTTGCAGCAGGCAACGCAATCTGTCACAGCTGAGAGGTTTTTCTCAGGAGAGACAGAGTGGAGCTGCATGTGAAGAGATGAGCTCACTGAGAAACACATTTCTGCCAGGCTGTGGCATAAAAGCTGATGTCAAGGCACTACAGGATACCGAACCAATGAACAAGATGACCTGCTCACAGTATTGGGCCGGGAGAAGCATGAGTAACAAGTAAGTCTGTGATGGACACAGAACGCCAGTGAGTGACAAGACAAACTCCACAGTTACCTCCATGCTGCAGGATATGATTAATGATGAGTCATTAGCACTGATCAATTTTGTGACTTGACAATAATCCCCTATGATCTCTCAGACTCGCTAGTACAGTTCACTTTAATCATGAGCTTAATATAAATATGATTGCCTTATGAAACTGTGGAGAAAGTGAGTGCATGCACAGTTACAGTAAGTGCTGGTGAGCAAAGAGGCCAAATAGTGTAGCACATTTCAAAGAGGAGAGGATCAAAAGGATAAAAAATGTGGTGAGAGTGTGCACATGCATATGCATCACTCTTATGACACATGTTGTCTTTGGGCTCTAAAAATATGTATTTCCCGTGTTTCAGCTTCAGCTATCATAACTCATAATCCAGAACCACTGGAATATGGAGCTATACATGTAAATCAAAGATATTTAGTGTTGTTTTTCAGAGCAGCTCAGTCACTTAGATCCTTCTACTCAGTAAGTTAATCTTCAAGACCAGTAAGCGCTAACACTGTTCAGGCTCAACCACCTTAAATATCACTTTTCACAGATACAACCACAGTGATGGCATGCTAACAGTTGATCTGTCGATGTCTAGTTCAGTTGCAACAGGATAGGTAGTAGGCCTAGGAGTAGGTAGAGAAAAAGCAAGCTATTATAGGTGGTCTCTGTTAGTGCACAGTGTTGGAAGGTCTGCTTTCTCACTGTAACCATAAATAATAAACAGGTTACAAAATTACTGAATTGTTTCAAATCAATTTGCTGACTTTCCTTCAGTGAATTCTTGTTCATTTGAATTAGAAGAGCTAGCATTTTCAGCCAAATCAAACAATTAAGAACAAATCAATTGTAAAAAATCATAAACATTTTTACCTTATATCAAACCTCCATTTATTTGAAAACCAATAATTAAAGCCGATTTAGGACAACAGCATGACACAACAGTACAGTGCATGCAATAAATACATAAAGTCTGTATTCAATATTTTGTCTTATAAATTTAAAAAACTATAAAAAACCAAAACAAAGAAACACTATAATGTACATACAGTACATTACATGCATGTGTTTCAGTTGTTATGCATTCATATTTTAGTCATTATTTGACATATGCAGAGAATCCCTTGTAGTAGGCACCCCTATAATATAATAACATACATGCAGCAGCTCAGCACTCCACATATTGGTACTCTCTGAGCCCAGTACTTGAATTTTGTTGTATTTTTTTTAAACAACAATAAAGCCTCTATCTATCTATCTATATTGTCAAGTTTCTGGTTATTTTGTCATTATTTCCTTGACTTTATTTACCATAATGTATCCATTCAGCTCAACACATTTCACTGAGTTAGCAGCTTCCTTAAAAAATAAGATTCTGCCAATAAGAAGGTTTTGGTGGGAGCGTGCTGCCATCCTGCAGCTGCCACAGCAGACGGGGTTCTGCATATTACGGCGCTGTGGCAGCTGGTTTGGTCCACGCAGATTGTTTCTGACACTGATGGAGCAGAGATGTTTTTACTTTACTGGTCTAGAACAACATTTACTGCACTCCTCTGCTGTGGCATAGTGCTTACTGCTCAGTACGAATTAGGCCCTCGTGCACACAAGCAAGCATGCACGCTGGTACACATACACACTGCATAAATACACACATTTTCATATATCCACTGCTCTAATTGCAATGTTGGAACAGTAGCTCTTCAAGGTTGTTGTTTTTTTATTCTAGGGGAAACTCTTTTCTAGCAAAAAAAAATCACAGCACTTACATATCTTCCATAACGAAATGTGACACTTCTGACTTAGGCAGGAAGGATACAGTTGGGGAAGTGGAGAAGGAGGAAAAGAGACCCCTCTGATCCAGAAACCCAAAACCTCATTGTAATTTAGTCATCGGTAGAAGGCAATTAGCGAGGGAAGGACTGGTCTTTGCCAGAGCAAGCAAACGGCTGACACACGCTGAGGGTAAACTCTGCAATGAAAGCACAATTTTGCTGTGCTAATAATGTGACAACATGCAACTGTTGTTATTTAGATAATGGCAAATGCAAGTTTAAACTTTTAAAAAGAAAGTGCAGAGAAAGTTATATTTTGGTGGAAACTAAGGAAAGCAAAGACTGAGGCGCTCGTCCAACAGGGAGGGAAGTGAATGGAGGATTTATCATAGAAGATTAAAGGCATGAAGTGGAACGCCTATCTTTTTGTCTCATGTCACGTTTCAAATGAGGATTTATTCGGACAAGGCTGGGCCGGAAGTTCAAACGTTTAATAATAAACGACACCTTTTGGTCCAGCTGATCATTGTGATTCACTTTATGGATAATTGAATGAAGACACAATCTAGTATGAAAGTGCTGTGGGGCAAAGATGATTAAAAGTGAAGAGATCTTTTTATTTGTTTGTATATTAGATATACTGTATTGCAGATAACAAAGACATAATTTGACAATAAGGTTAGGCAACCCAATCGCTATAAAAGAATGTTGAATTGATGATTCTGTGAAACAGTTTTTATGCTTATTATAAAATCTGCAAATGGCAACTACAATAAGCGTTGAGGCAAAATTGAGGTTATGGCAAATAATAAGGTAAGTTTAGTGGTGGTTAGCTAAAACACTTGGTTAAAGTTAGAGAAAGATCATGGTTAGGTTTATTGCAGGTGTGTGATGAGACATGAACCAGTGATAGAAGACACGCAACACCACCTCCCTGACCTCCACACCTGTTTCCAGCTCACTATATATATGGCACACTACTTCCTGCATGGTATTGCACAGTAAAGTGCAGAATTGCAGGGATACTGGGCTGGAGAAGGAGGATTTTAAAAAGCTAAACAGATTACCAGTTTAAGGCTACTGAGGAAAAAAAGGCTACAACTATTTCCTGTGTCAGCTAACAGATTAAGCTTACAGGTTTCCATCCAAATACTACAAGTATTGTGAGCTCTCTGGCTGATGGACACTGTGCTTCCCAGTGAAATGTAAATGGTTGTGTAATTTATGTCAAGAATAATATTCCCCCCAATGTGTTATTGATTTTGTAGATATTTCTTAATATTTGCTCTGGCAGGAGTTTGACTTTCAGCTGCAGGATGATGCTGCTCAGTGGACCAGCAAAATTGACTATAATTATCTAGGCCACTTAAACTTAATCTAATGAAAATGACTTTAGAAAATAGTTTGACCTCTTAGAGCAGGGTTTTTTGTCTTAACATGTTGCAGCTGATTTAAGGGTGAAAACCCAACACAATATTTGATATGGATCATGTTGTCAAGATTTATCAAATTTTAATGGTTTGCATATTTCTGAAAACACTTGCTTCAAATATGTATTTTCCCATCTGTGCAAATACCCCATCAACACATTCACAACTTGCCCATTGTACTGTAATCTACACTGTTGTGTCTAAAATATGAAATCCACCGCGTTGGCAAGAGAGGTGTCATTTCCGATGAGGTCCCCGGCCGAGGCAGCAAGCCAAACACTAACCGCTGTTATTCTTTTCCTTAAATCCCGCTCTTCTGTTTCTTTTTTCTCTCTATCTTTGTTTGTGATTGCCTCATTCTTTATTTTTTCACTGACCTTGTTTGTTATTGGGGCTCCGAGTTCATTTCATTTCCCGCCCACTGCTGTGGAAACCCCTCACAGAAACCCAATACTGTCTTTCTTTCTAAAAGTGGAAACTGTGCTGCTTAATGTTCCTGGATAATGAAATGTTGGCTGTCACAGGAGGCAGGACGAAGGCTACATGCTCTAAAGACAAACTGTTGAAGTGATCTTTATTTTCTTTTAGGTCTCTGTCTAACAAATCAGTTATCAACTATTCTGATACGACTGTTTGTAGTTCCAAAATAACAAATATGTGAAATGAAATGTATAACAATGTCCTTTAAAGAATCGTTGATTAACAAAGTAATTCCTAATGTTGGTTTCCAGACTTAAAACACTGAAGAAGTTGTCCCACATACCGATTATTTGCCCTGAAATTAAGTCTCTAAAAACATAACTGCAAAAAGATGCATAATAATTACAGTTAATCAAACTTTATAGGACTTTCTGTATATTTCATTTTCGTGTTTGCTGCCAAAATGCTGCCTCGTTTTGATTTGTCTTATTAGCCTTGTTTCTGGCACTTCTAGAAAAAGTAAAAGTGCACCGGAAACAACCCCTTGAAGACAAGTGAAATATTTGTTAGTATATGTATGTTTTTGCAGGGCATTGAAATAGAATTAGCCAACCCTGTCTGTTAGAATTTAGATTTATGTGGCCGGGTTAGCTCAGTTGGTGGAGCAGGTGCACATATATAGAGGTTTACTCCTCGACGCAGCGGGTTCGACTCCGACCTGCGGCCCTTTGCTACATGTCATTCCCCCTCTCTCTCCCCTTTCATGTCTTCATCTGTCCTATGGAAATAAAGGCCTAAAATGCTGAAAAAATTATCTTGAAAGAAAAAAAAAAAAAAAAAAGAATTTAGATTTATAACCGAATAATCTGCATAGCAAATACTTTTTAATTTGGTTCATGGTTATATTAAGGCACCCACAGCGAGACCCCATAGCACTTGGTTAAGATTAGGGAAAGAGTGTGGTCTTGGTTAAAGAAGTGATTTGAAGTACAGGACTTTACTTACTTACTTTATTAATGTTTAACTGAAAGCACAATCTTTACCTAACCTAAACCAGAGTGCTTTTGATACCTAAACCGAGCAGCAAGCAAGACTCAGGATAAATAAAAAAGTCCTGCACTTTGTACGACCACCATCCAACGACTTGTGTGCAGTACACGTCCATAGAGTAAGTGCAGCTCTTCCTATACAAGAAAGCAGGGGAACATAATCCAGGCAGAAATTATATTTCCGCTCAAAACATAATTAGAAACTAATTATCAAATGCAATTTTTAGGAGACAGGGTTGCAGGAATAAGAGTTAGCTTAGCATAAAACATTTTTTTTTTTACTGACAGGAACAGCTACTGTTTATACTCCCACAGCACCCTGACAAACCAGAGGGAAAGAGGAGGAGAGCATTGGGAGCAAGCCACCCCCACGCAGCTACCTATCTACAGTATCTATACCTCTTTCATCACCGTACTCTTTCTGTCTTCCTCTGAGACTCTGGGAGACAGAAGAATCATCTCCCATTGGTTATTCCTCATGCTCCACCTCAACTTTCATCTCCAGCCAACGACCTGTCCTGGTTGCACGGGAGAAAGTACGAGAAGAAAAACGCAACCAAAACAAGAGCGGGGAGCTTGAAGGGGGGACAAAAAGAAGGTGAAATGCATTCTCCAGGTTCGTTTTTATCATCAGATACACATCTGGATATCTACAGAGACCTGGTACATAATCATTTCAATATATGCGTGTCTCTGGAGGTTAGAGAACAGGAGATATACAGAGGGAACGAGGCAGAGGCCCAGATTGTCTTCCCGTGTCATTCAGGTTCAGGACTTAGCTTCAAAGAAAACACAAAGGGGCCCCATTTGGAAATGAATTTTCTCCACCAACTATCATCTCATAACACAAATATTACCATTAATGACTCAATTTCCTGATAATTTCCTTATCGACCCCCCTAATTGGGCCCATTTGTTTGCTTTGTCATCCTCCAGTGAGATGGGCCTTTTGTTATTAGAAGCAGAGAGGGGACTCATGTGGGAACCTGGTGACTTATTCTGCTGGAGGAGGGGGACCCCCAGAGCTGCTGAGGATCCCCTGCAACACACATTACGACTATAGAGGCAGCCCCCATCCTGCAACACCAAGACCCAGCAGCAGCAGCAGTGGAAGCTATTTAAATAGCACTTACTGGTAGCACGCTGACTCAAGAGCCTCTCTCTGTCTTTATCTCTCTCCCCTTCTCTTTTTCTCTTGCTTACCCTCCCTCACTTTGTCTCTCTCTGTTACCCAATTGTCTCTCTTTCTGTTTCCTCTCTCTCTCTACAATGGGCCTTCTACAGAGGAGGTGAATCAGCTGAGAACAGTGCTTTCCGAGCTTCCCTCTGCTCTCTGCTGGACACTGAGCCTAATTAATTGGCTGTATTGTCCCGGAGGGAGCATAGCCAGCAAGGGGAAAGGGGTAAATAGTGAAAACGTATTGGGCAAAGGAGGAGAGGGCATGGCTTTACTCTATCAGATGCTCTCCATTTCTTTTCTGAAAGACAGAGAGGGCGAACATGTGTGCTCTTGTGTCTGAGGTGATTGTGAGAGAGAGAAAGAGAGAGAAAGTGTGGATTCACAGCCCCTCACCCCACTACAAGTCTTATCTGTGAGAGCTAATGAGTGATGGAGTAACCTGGGATCACCCCTAGCAAATTGAGATGACCCCACAAACTTACCCTAAGTACCCACCCAGAAGTCTGCATTCCACTTCACACAACCAAACAAATACACACACATACATTAGCCTTTGGTGTTATTATCTCTCTGCTATTATCTTTGTTATTATCTCTCAAGAAAGGTTCATCCTCCTTAAAGGTAGGGCTCTGTGTTTCGACGTGCAGGTTGCTTGTAGTGTTAGACATCAATCAATAGGCAAAAAAGCATAAAAAGACAATGTAAATGCTTTTCACTGTATCCAATGATCCTGATTTCTTCATGTGACTCCAGAAACATCATATTTTCAGTGGATGTGGAGCACCTGTTTAAAAGCTTAATTTGGGACAAATCTATCCAAGACCTGACTGCAGAAATTATCCTATACTCTGAAGTCTAATTTCCAACAATTATACACATCAGTCTAAAAGGAAGCGTTGCCTGCAAAGTGTCCTTTCCTCAAGTTTATTGTAAATCTGTCTACTTTGTACTGACCTCTGCTGACTGAGATCTCTTTGTGCAACCGTGTCAACCTACTGCCTGCAAATGCAGATTCATCTACTCAACAGGCTGCCATCCCTAAAAAACAAAGATAAAAAGCTGACACATGACTCTTAGCTGCCTTGTCTTTATAACCAACATCACTGTTGGTTATACAGACAATCAGAGGCCCACACACATACACTCACACAGGCACACACAAACAAAACTGTGACTTCAAGGCATCCATGACGACCGGGTGCTACAAACCTCCAGTGGCTTGCTGGCTGACACACACATACACACACACACACACACACACACACACACACACACACACACACACACAGCCTGCGCCATGACTTATATGGGAAAGACAAAGACGTTGGTGATAAATCACCGTCAGCTATTCAACCAACCACACACACACACACACACACACACACACACACACACACACACACACACACACACACACACACACACATTCAGTTAACGTATTTTATCTGTTTTAAATTTTTTAATCTGTTTTCATGTAAAGCACTTTGAATTGCCCTGTTGCTGAAATGTGCTATACAAATAAAGCTGCCTTGCCTTGCCTTGCCTAAAATCTATTAGCATTACAAGATAACTGCATTAAAGCCCTTTGCAACTCATTCTACATCTGCAGTTTAAATATTTACAACATAATTAACCACCGAAGACACTTTATTCCTCAGAGGCAGCTGATTCACGCAGATGACGACAGCAGTGTGCTACAGAAACAGTGGGGGGCGCTCTGATCTACATAACAGGCTGCTGTGTCGGGGTGTAACGTCGTCCAGCCATTAATCATCTATAGCTGTGATGGTTGAGGACCCCTGCTTTGGCCTGATGTGCTCACGCTCGTGCTAGGTGGTCCTGTCGACGAGCACGCAACAGCTGCCAGAGAAGTTTTTGCCAGGACTTTCACCTTGAATCAAACGCTGAGCTGCTGCAAATACAAAAGCCTCCTTCTCTTTTATTTCTCTCTCTCTCTTTCACACATAAGCGGGTATCTGTTTTCTATTGTTGTTGTTGATTTTGTTACAGCCCCATCAGCTACAGGGAGATTTTGGGGGAATTGTAACAAGCTGTGCCAAGGTAATAAGTGTGAACAGGCTTGGATAATTGTGGCATAATGTAACAGCACATGCTGCACCAGCTTCAGTGCTTGTTCTGATATTTTACTTTTACCTGAAAGCACAAGAAGGAATACAATGGTTTTACAATTAATCTCTTTAATATTGTAATCACCGCAAGGAACAGCCCAGGGCTCAGCGCACCAGAGGGACTTTTTTTTCTTCTCTTTAAATTACTTTCTCTCTGTCTTGTTTCCTTTCCTGTCGTTGCCTCCAGCACACATTACATATTTGCTTTGGCTGCAAACACTCGCCCTCCTCTTGGTAACTGTTCAGTAACCTGCTGCCACACATAGGTGCTGAGGTCATCAGCCCTGATCCTCTACAGCACCGCTGCCCCCAGCCTCGGGATCAGGTCTCACATACGCATACACACACACACACACACACACACTCACTTTTTAACTCTAAAAAGCTGACAATGCCTACGCATTCATCCTCTCACACAAATGCACAGAACCAGGCTCTCTCTCTCTCTTCCTCTCTCTCTCTCTCTCTCTCTCACACACACACAGACACTCACTCACAATGTTTTCTTACCCTGTTTACTGGTCCCTTCATGGCTCCCTGTTAACAAGTGAGAATGCTCTGGTCTTTCTATGAATCAAGATATTGCTACCAGTGTGTTTCAGACCTGATGACTGCATGAATGAGTGGCACTGGCTTGTGCAGAAACTAGCGAGTATATAGGGGAACTCTGTCGATTTTACATATCAAAGTCTGTTTACAGGTCTTGGAGAGTTCTACTACATATATAAAACAAGTAAATAAAAGTCTTTTTTGGCTCCAGAGGGAGCTGCGTGAAGTCTGATAAACTGCCTCAAGTGATGTCTCTTGAGTCGGTATCGGTTGGAGCTGAAAATGAAAATAATCTGGTGGTGTGGAGTTAGAAAGAGGTGAGCTGACAAGACCTCTGCTGCTCCTCATCTCTACCTGAGGCTATTGGCTCGAGGCTACATTAGCTACTAGCATAACTAGCATTCACTGTTCATTTACAGTAGAAATGGGACTGATTGTGTCCTGCCTAGTTGGCCTCTGTCACCTCTGACAGCGTTTACTCTGTGGTGCAAAATATGGCTGCTTGATATATATTAGAGACAGGCGGGCTGTGATTCATGGAGCTGATGAGTGAGGTGCTGTCTTGTGTCTAATATGTGAACACATGCTGATATTGTTTGGCGTGGGTTTTAATTACCCCTAATCATCTGGTACCCGCTCAACACAAACCTTTCCATTACACACAAACACCTCTGTCTCTCTCCAGCTCAAGCTCTCTCTCTCTCTCTCTCTCTCTCTCTCTCTCTCTCTCTCTCTCTCTCTCGCTCACACACACACACACACACACACACACACACACACACACACACACACACACACACACACATTCCGTGATTCATGCCAAACCCACAGCACACAGAGATCCTCCCTCGGCTAAGACAAGCTTTCACTATGGCATCAAGTCGGCAATTAATTCATTAACAGACACGTCTCCCCAGGCGCTGAATAGCTGCTCACATCCTGGACAGAATTACTGTTCACACACACACCCACACACACACACACACACACACACACACACACACACACACACACACACACACACACACACACACACACACACACACACACACACACACAGTTATCAACAGAGACTAAGAAGAGCATCTTGTGTCTGTCTGTCGCTGGGGGAATTAAACACGAGGAGCGACCTGTTGAGTAGCGTGTGTGTAAACAAATGTGTGAGTGTGTGTAAGTGTGTGAAAATCTTGGAGTTGCCTGTATCCCTCATGTCCTTCGAACACCTTTTGTGCAACAGCTAGCAGCACTTTTGCAGATGTTTGGGAGTCATCCTAATCATGTTTGAACACTGTTTTGGTGAATTTGTAATGCATTTAACTTTTTGCACCTGAGGCGACCAGCTATAATCGAGCTCTCGGCGTGATCCAATAATAATAATGAAGCAGCTGTCATCGCTGCAAAAAAAAGCCTACTTCAAGTCTGTGGTTTGAAAAAGATTAATCAGATTGTTAAAAAAAATCCTTAGTGTGCAGTACGCCCAGATTTCTCTCTTGAGATTGTACCTGAATGCGTAAAAACATGGTACGGAAGTGTGTGTGTGTGTGTGTGTGTGTGTGTGTGTGTGTGTGTGTGTGTGTGTTCGTGTGTGTGTGAGCTACTTCTACAGAGTGCAGCTAATATTAGAGAAGTGCTGAATTGAAGGATAAAAAGATGAGGAAAAGATCAGTTTGGATCTCATCGGCCAGATCAATTATCACCAGCTGCTGCACACACACACACACACACACACACACACACACACACACAGAGCATGTTTTCACCCACAGGTATGCAGCAGCGATATTTCTGATCATAAATGGGAATATGATGAAGATAATGACAATCTGAGTTCCTGGCCTGGCTAGATGTTGTGATAAACCAGCCACAGTCCTCGGTAAGTTCAAGCACCAGCGAGGGTGACAAGAGGAAGTGAGTGCAGGCCAGAAGCCAACAGAGTAACGCAATATGGCTTTCCTTCAGAGGCAATATGGCTTCTGACCAAACCGTTTCTCAAAAACAAGGTCGACGTTCCATTTCTGGTACAGAGACCTGCGCACACACACTCACACTGGCTAAAAATGTGGACTCACACTGAGCAGGATCTGTGTTGCATTATGTGTTGTAGCCAAAGCAATGAAACAAAACCACGGCCGCAGAAATGTTCACTTTACCCAAAGGACACTGAATTCAACAACAGACACACAGGTTGTGAAATTTCAGAACAGATTGTGTCTTTTCTGTCAAGTGAACACATTATATCACCCCAAGCAGTGCGACCTGAGCTTTGTCAAAGGCAGTAAAATGGATTTTTAATGAAAATGATCTTTTTCCACCAGACAATATGCAAATAGCTCAGTAAAACACAGTTACAGATGTGTTTTGGATTTAGTTTTTAGTTTTATGAATGGAGGCAGCCTTCCTTGTGTTTCTCTCTCAGAACAAACACAAACACTTTCTAATTACCGTTTTGTGTGCTGTCTTATCTGTATAAACTCATTTTTAAAGGCCTGTCAGAATTAATTATCTGTGCAAAATGGAATTCCATCAAAATTGGATTGTTTCTCACAGGCCGCATGACAAGCAACAACTAGCTCCAAAATTCCAGCTCCAAATGGCTGCTGCCAAACTCTGACATTAATAGCTTCAAGATCTTCCACTGCTTCAACATACTCCACAGTATCTGCATTATTTGTCATCTATTGCTTCTATTTGAGCCTAAATTATTATTATTATGAATTATCTCACCACTGGGATTGTATGGTCTATGGTTACAGAAGTACTGAAAGTACGATTTTAAGTCGATTGATTGTAATGGCTTTAATCATCATTATTGTTAAAGTGCTCATATTATGCTCATTTCCAGGTTCATAATTGTATTTAGAGGTTGTACCAGGATAGGTTTATGTAGTTTAATTTTCAAAAAACAGTACATTTTTGTTGTACTGCATATTGCTGCAGCTCCTTTTTTCACCCTGTGTGTTGAGCTCTCTGTTTTAGCTACAGAGTGAGGCATCTCACTTCTGTTCCATCTTTGTTGGGAGTCGCACATGCGCAGTACCTAGGTAAGGACTAATACCCAGTCAGAAGCAGAGTATGAGGGCGTGCCACGCTAGCAGCTAAGCGAGCATTATAACATGTGTTACAAAGTGACGCACGTTCGTCACGGAAGTAAAGGCTGGACTACAATAGAGCTGTTTGGAGCAGTTTGTGAACAGTGTTTTCTCTGGAAGATGGTAAGTCCCTTTGGGGTGGACTTTGGGCTTTTTCACTTTGTAAACCTATAACATGCACAAAATGATATATAACACAATAAAGGAAAGGGAAAAAGCCAAAAAGCATAATATGAGCACTTTAAATACAAATACTTAATATCTTTCTGGAGCCAGATGTCAGAATTCTCACACTGAAACACCAACATGGATGTACTCTGTCTTCCTTTAAACCAGGCCTGGTTCTGGTCCAAAAATGATGGTTCAAGGACCATGAACAGAATTTACCTCCTGTCACCATCTAATCCGTTAAATCTATTTTCAGTTCACAAGGTAAAAAACAAATGCAAACATTGTTAAATTTCGAATAAACCACCTGACCTCACTCAACAACAAAAAGACGACACATCACATCATATTCTTGAAGGTTTATCAATACATCTAACCAACTATGTATTATTTTTTTTTTATTATCAGTGTTTTTAAGATTCATACATTCAGGCTCCAGCACTGTGACAGCCGTCAACAGCTTTCAATTTCAAATGCAACCACAATGCAAAATTAGCAATGAGCAGCCTCTCACTTTAAACCTCATAAACACACACAGACACATTTGCACAAAAACATATACAATCCCAGTATATATCCTCAACAGGACCATTGGCAGCAAATGGATATTCCAACACAATACATACAGAGCTATAGAGTCCCCTGTGATCCCAAAACATGCTGCAGAATGTTTGCCATTATTATTGCCTTTCTTATTGCATGTGTGTGTGTGTATATATCTTAGTGTAACTTTGTGTATCTTTTCTGGCTGTCTTTTTTGTTTTGGGATATACCGCTCGTCATCCTTGCTTATAGTACGTGCTTGTTCAGTGGCCCTGTTTCTGTCTGTCTGAAATATATAACAGGTCTCAAAATCTAAAACAGAAGCGTGAGCCGGTCATCTGGACCATGAGCGACTTATTTTTGCAATGGTTTACAAAACAAGTCATAAACACTGATAAGAGCTCAGGCAAAAGAGATTCTTGAAGTGAGAGAGCGGCCATTCCCCCCTGTTTGAACTAGCGGCTTAAAACCTGAAGAAAACTGTGTGTATGTGTGTGTGTGTGTGTGTGTGTGTGTGTGTGTGTGTGTGTGTGTGTGTGTGTGTGTGTGTGTGTGTGTGTGCATGTGTGCCTACAGGTTTGTGCATGTTGGTAAGAAGAAGTGAGTGCTGACTGAAGAAATGAAGGTGAGGAATAGTGAGACAGTGCAAAGTGCAAAGCTACCCTGTCAGTTTATTCCCAGCTTTGCTTGCTGTGAGCGGGACTAACAACACATCCCGCCGGCACCTTTGAAGATGAAGGATGCCGGTTTATAAAGGTGCACGGTGAGCTGCTCAAACATTAACCAGACCGTTGGTCATGTCTGAAAGGTACCAAACGAACCTGATAACAAGGTGACATCTGAGGAAAGGCCTGTAGAAAATATTTGTTCCCCAGCTGACTTGATGTAATTTCACTGAAAGGAATCGCTTCTATGTGCAGGCAAAGGTGGAATGATACATGTCTGACTTATAGGATAATGCAGTTGATTCTGCCCTCTGCTTTAAAGACTTGATTACAATTTGATTGTCATTATCTGATGCGTGCAGGATGACTGTAAACACCTCACTTAAATAAGCAACAATGAACTTGATGGAAAAAAACAGCCTCTAATAGTGTAACACTGTCAGATCAGTCTGTGATATTTGATCATTTTTATCACCTTTAAATGTTTATTACTTATAGCTTTTGATAATTTGTACGTTAGGGCATCTCTATGATTATATTGTCGACATTACGTTGTTGTCTAAATAGGGCATTTACATTTTTGCATTTTCTATGCTGCAAACTTCTTGTATAAGAGATGAAAGTTGGTGCACAACGGTAAGCAAGAAACTTTCTTTTTGATTATGTCCGAGAAAGTGCCCAAAATCCTGAAATTTACTACCGTTGTTATCAAACTCCGCTGTAGCTGTTCTGGAATTATCTTAGACCTCATTAGGGTACGGGCAATTGTCCAAGAAAATAAGAAAAATATGCCACCAAACATCAGTATGTGCACAGCTGTTTTTAAGTGTTTACTTATGTTTGCTTAAAGATTTTGTTTGAATTAATATTCACATCTAGCTGAGCAGGATTTTTTTTTTATTTTTTTTACCCCTGATGGTTTCAAGTTGGAAGCGCACTCACATATCACAAGGCATAAAAACAACTTTAATAGTTTTGTCTAAACAAGTGGTTGTTGCTTTAAAACTCAATTATTTTAATGGGTATCAAATCAACCATGACAACTTTTCTGTACCGCATGTTTGCTCCTGTCAGTCAGATGCCTCTGAACAGCACCTGGGAACATTTGAGTGTGATTTCTGCAGTTTAAATTTTGACATATAGTGATGCAAAACGAGCAGCGGCTCTGTTCAAATCATCCAGCTGATACTCGGCTTTAGGAGTGGGAGACTCCTCGTGTGCAAAAAGGAGTAACAGTGAGGCTAGGGGGTAAACGACCTGAGATAATCACTTCCAAGTAATTTATATGTTACAGTATCAATGCACCAAGGGCACTGTGAATTTCGTGGAAGAAAGGAAGAAAAGGTTTCTTCCTGTCCCAGCAGCCTTTACATTCCCATTGGCCCAATAAGAGGTGTCTGGAAAAAAACACAATTGTCAAAAATACTCTGCTGGCCTACAGGCCATGGAAATGTCACTCTACTGCCCCTTTATTTCCCCGTTCCTCTCCCTCACACATTTTCCTCATCATACTCCCCCTCTCTCGCTTATGTCTGTCTCTTTCATTTCCACTATTGTCGTCCTGCTCCATCTCCAGCCCCTCCTTCTGTCCCTGCTTCTCTCTGTGCTGCAGTCCTCTCGATCTGCATGCCTTTAAGCTGTCTTTCTAATCTGTCTGAATTATTCAAGACACTTTCTCCTCTTTTATTTATTTATTTTTTTACCCCAAATGTCAAGTAAACTACAGAAACCTGAAAACGGGGTAACTTAGGGATGAAAATTACATTTACAGTTAATTTGCATTGAAAGAATTTATTATCTGACTGCAGCCGTTTCTCATCATAGCTAAAACAATGTCACCTTTCCTTACTTTGTGAGTTGAGTGGGTTTTTTCTATGAGGCTCATCAGTGCATGGTGTATCCATCATTTTCTCACAGTAAAATTACAAACTATTTTTATTTATTTTTTTACCACTGCTGCAAACCCAGATTAACATCTCTAAACTGAGATTGAAGCATGTCTCTGTTGTGCCTGTGGTGCTGCTTATTGAACCCAATGCATCAGAAGTGTTTCCTTAGCTGTGGAGAGCCAATAACTTAAGTGCATCAAGGTGCACACTCAGGAGCGTCCTTTAAGATCCCGATGAAAGTAATCAGCAAAGTGCACTTTGAGAAAAACACAGAGACACCCCTGTGTGTGTTTCTTTTGGTCTTTTTTTAATGGAAAGAAAATATCAGTGAATATCAGTTCCAACACCACACAGTGCCAGACATTTGACTGCACACAGAAACACACTGCTGTGCTTATGAGAGTCCAGAGACACTCGCGGTGCTGTCATTTAGGAGAGTGCAACAACAAACTCTCGGAAGCCTGTGTGATCGCTAAAGTTGTCCCACTGAATACACACATCCATCTAACACACCTCCTTCCATTGTTCACTGCCCTGACAGAGGTGTGATTTCTTCTTCTCTTAAGATTCCACATTTGCTTTCGCTCAGACAGACAGACACACGCACACACACACACACACACACACACACACACACACACACACACAGATACACACACACACACAGGCACGCCTGCACACACACACACACACACACACACACACACACACACACACACACACACACATTGCCATAGCCTACACAAAGTCGAAAACTAAACATCTTGCTGATGACGTGTTGGATGCCGTAATAAGTGGCAGGCTTTTATGGTTTCAGTATGAAACATATTATACGCATGTTGGTGAAGAATAAAGTGTCAAGGATATTGACTAAAGGAAACAATTCATTTGTATGAGTTTAGGAGTTGTGCCTAATATCACTGAAGATCATGTAAATATTTAAAAGCTATACATTCCAAATCTCCCTCTACCATTATATTTGATGTATTTAATGTAACATTGCTGGGCACTGACATATTTTAGTGTTATCTGAATGCTGGGATGTTTACTACAGCAGTCTTTATAAACTGTGTGCTTCTAATGTTGGCCAAATAACAATTTAAAGTTGTTTGTGCGGCTGGACTCAGTAAGCTTGATAAGATTCTTAAAGTGAAGAGAAAATCAATCGGTCTGGTCAGTTGGCCAGCAATAAGAAAAGCATGCAGACTGGCATTGGCTACTTGACAATAACAAAATTTAAAGAGTAACATACACACTTAAAGCCTTGATTTCATTGTTTAACACATTATGAGCATCTCCAGAGTCACAATATGTACAGAATTCAGATATTTCCACTGTTGATTTAGCAACACCGTCACATCTGACTGTGAGAATGTGTCAGAGCTTTAGAAACGCCAGCAAAAAAAAAAAGCCTTTTAAACAGCTGCTATTAGTCAAAGTGACTGACATGTGGCGTGACTGTCAAACAATATAGAGCCTTTTTCCCTGCAGACCTGTAGCAGAATGGGAAATGTAAAGGGAATCACATTGAGGTTTTAGTTAGTCTCTATTGTCAACATCTTTCTGCCTCTCCTTCTGTTTCTTGAGCTGTTCCTCGTCATCCTCCTCACTGTCCTCACCTCATCACCAATGACTGCAAGTCTTTGTTACTCTGCAATCTTCACGATTCAAACATTTTTTCTGTCCAAAAAATTACATTAAATTGAAGCTAAGTGAAAACAAAAAAAAACAATACTATTCAAAGCATTTACAGCAACATAATTCAGTGATATCATTAATCTGTACAAACAATCTTCGTATCACCTATCTTCTTTTCTTACTTCCTCTGCATCTCAAGTACAGAATTTAAATTGACAGAAACCTGGCCAGAATTCTCTTTCTGCAATCCACAGGTCCGTGTGTCTGTGCCAGGTTGTAATAAAACTACTGAAACCATGACTTTGATCACTCAGCAGCTGTTGAAACATGTTGGCTCTCAGACACAAAGAGCTTATATATATATATATATATATATATATATATATATATATATATATGATCCAACATTGCTTCTTTTTTTGTTGTTGTTACAATTGCTTTCTTTTACAGATAGAAAATACTCTTAGAGGTTATATTTACATTTCCTCACGTTGTTTTTCAATGAATAATGTTAATGATAATTATGAAAATATCCAGTTTACACTTGTTATTTTATTATAACCTATTTAAAACACATTTAATGCAATAAAACTAGAGCCAGTTTGCCGTTTTCAAATTTACAATCAGGAAAACGATTTGATTATAATATCTTAGAGTGTAATAATAAACAAATCATTTATACATTTATAATAATAAATATATTTTTTTATTCACAACCACAACACCTGAAATTTTGATACATCCTTTCAGATTGATTTTGATGTGGAAAATAATTATGTGATGACAAAAAAAAAAAATCTGTGTTCAATTAGCACTGCAGTGTTTGTTGCAGGATTCTTCAGATGAAAATGATCGCTTTATTGCAGCGGTAAAGTTAAAGCTATGAGAAATGTTCCTATGGACGATTAGGCTCGGTGGTCCCGTTTGAGGTGGTTTAAAAGCCTCCATTATGGCCTGCAGTAAGCTAGATGGATTTTCAAATTGCATTTTCATCTTGCATGCGACTTAAACCCAATTTAATGCTCGTAAACGAGCGCCACAATATCAGAGAAAAAGTAACTTTGCCGTGGTTTTGTTTGAAGGGAATGTCAAGTTTGGGGTTATTGAATGGAAGCTGTAAAATTAAGCGTATATTAGTCATAAAATATAACAAAATTATTAGTATCGTTAATATTATTATTATTGTGTATTTTACATTTAAAATACCATCAAACGCATACTTTTGCGTGAACAAATTGAACTGATTTTACATTACACATATCCTTCTAATAATGCCTGATCTCTCTTTTCTGTTCTTTTTTTCTTTAAATATTTCCACAGCCGACAGTTATCTTAAAATCACACAAATCAGTCCAGCCACCACAAATACAATGTACAGTAGCCTATCCTACATGTAGAGCAGCTGTGCTCAGCATCAGAGACAGCCGCTGCGGGATGGAGGACAGTGGATGGACTTACCTACGCACTCGTTGGCCTCCCTGGCTGTGGCTCTCTGCCATGGTCTGTCGTAGTGGAAAGGTTTGCACCTGTCGCACTCCGGCCCCGCGGTGTTGTGTTTGCACTCACACACCAGACTCCCATCCCGGTCTTTTACGCACCGAGATGCGTGCCCGTTGCATTTGCATCTCCCTCCGACCTGCAGGTCCGACACGGCGTAGAAGTACGAGTCCCGGGCCAGCTCCGAGTCGTCCTCGTTTTCGTCGCCGAAAGTGTGCAACCGGCTGAAGATGACTTTAATGTCAGTGGCTGTTACCCAGTCCTGCAGCACGGGGGAGTTGTCAAAGTCGTGCGCCGACGGTCTGCCATCCAGCGTGCTGAAGGCGATGAGCCCGCCGGTCAGAGGATACATGTCGGTGTGGGAGTCCGTGCACACGGCCTCCTGCTCGTTCTGCTTCGTGATAACGGCCCTGTTTGGCTTATTGTACATCTTCCTGCACTGGGTCGAGTAAAATTGAAAGGGTACCCAAGTTTTACCGTAGTCCATGGACTTGTAAATAGCCATGGATTCAGGTCGAGGTGAGGAAAACTGCAGGCTCACATAAGTGACCTCAAACTTCTTGCCGAGGGACAGAGTCAGGGTGACATTCTGCGGGTACTGGATGAAGTTCTCGGACTGCCAGCGGGTGAGGTTGTGCGGGTTGTTCAGGTCCGTCAGGTACGCTGGTGGGTGGTACTTCTTGGGGTCCGAGGCATCGCAGGTGTGACAGTTCCTGGTCCTCTCATCTCCTTTCTCCGCCGATGTCACCACGCAGTAGCGGCTGGGCGTCTTGCCGCAGGTGCTGGACACCTTTACTTCCTTGCCGAAGGCGGAGTTGACGAAGTCCGGGATGCAGCGCCGTGGGTTACCGTGCTCGTCGTAGCAGGGGTCCGGGGGAGAAGTCTGCGCCGCGAACAGACTCATCCCGTAGCCGCCGAGGGCGCTCCGGCACGACAGGGACGCGGCGAGCAGCACAGTAAGCACAATATCCACAGCCCTTATCATGGTAGGTCCCTCGGTCCCCAAGTGTCTCTGCAGCTGGAGGAGCAAGGGAAAGCAGCGAGCGTGTGTGAAGAGAGAGAGAGAGAGAGAGAGAGAGAGAGAGAGAGAGAGAGAGAGAGAGAGAGAGAGAGAGAGAGAGAGAGAGAGAGTGTTAAGTTTGATGATGGCACAGCAGTCTGCAAACATTTTCCAAACAAACACTGGGGCACGAATTAGTTTCTTACAGCGATATAAAATTAGCATTCAGGTTTTGTGATATTTCTATAAAGCCCACTTTACCTGAGAATAATTTAAAAAGATGTCTAAATACCGGCGATGTTAGGCTACTTCTCTCTATCGGGCTTCAATCACAGCTCCTCCTGTTTTGTTGTTTGTTTCTTCAAATCTCCTGCGTAAAAATAGAGGAGCGGCTGGATTTAAGAGTCGCTAGTGTCCTTATAGCAAGTCACACTCCTCCTGCCGGTCTTTTCACAATCTCTCCCTCCCTCTCCCTCTCCCCCCACCCCCTCTCTCGCACACACACTCTCTCCCTCTCTCTTGGATCGGATCTTGCTTGGCACAGCTTTAGGTCAGCTCATCATGAGGGGTGACACCAGGCGGAACAACGACATACACCGGTGGCGCGTCAGAAGATTTGACGTGCGCAGAAACGCAAATTACCGCAGAAAGAGAGGTACAATAACTGGAAGCAACACAGCATTGATTCAGTGTGTGCCACACCTTCATCTGAACGACACCTGATAGGATCGTGTAGTCAAATCATTGGGATGTGCAGTAAAACACATTAAGCAAAACTAGTATTAGAACTATTAAGGCCTACCGCAAATTCCAGTAGGCTACATTAGGCCTATCATTATTATTGCAGTTTTCACCGTTTAGGCCTAAGAAAAGCTTGAGACGGAAAACGTAGTAACCTGGTGATAAATACTCAAATTCTGAAGAATGCCATTGCTGTAAGGCTATAATAGTGCACCACTGTAGACTAGACATCTAATTAAGGTAGTCTATAATATGGCGTTACAGTATTAGAAGATAAAATAAAAAAGTGACTTATGTAAACCAGAAGTCTATTTTAAACCCATAAACACAACACGCCATAGGCTCATGACATATCCACCTAAATCAAAGAGGGTCCATCGTCGAATAAAGTGATTTCTTCAACAACAACTAAATCAGAAGTGTTCATTGTGTGGAAGTTTGCTTGATTTAAGTTAAAGTTCCCTTTGCATCATGTGATGCAGTTTTCAGGTACTTTTTAGATGACTGGGTAACAGTCCAGCATGAGGTTTCTCTAATCCCTCTAAACCCACACTAGTGCTGATCAGCTGGGCGTCAGGACCCAGATACAGCCTCCAGTGGGAGTCCATGCCATATGAAATGACACTAATAAAGCTTCTACTTACATGCAAACAACATAAATACAACATATTGTGCCTCTCTA